>NC_056731.1:500716466-500956466 GCF_019279795.1 Protopterus annectens | reverse complement strand
AATGGGTGGTGTAAAATATGTTCTGCTTACCCTATTATTTTCATTAATTCTTCTATCTTCCTTATTAACATTTTTTTTTACCTTTTTTCGCTCTGTATTTCATTATTTCCATCCCATTGGATACTTATTTGCTAAAAAACTCATTATTACTATAACTAAACATTAAACTGCTTCTTTTTTATTATGTACTGTACTTGTATGTTGTATGACCTGTATGCCTCTTTTTTCATTATGTACTGTACCTATATGTTGGTTTTTACCTGCATTTTACATTGTAATGATTTCTGTCCTCTCTGACTATTTCCGTGTTAACCTGAAATGTCCTTGTATATACAACTGATGTTATTTTTGATATTTGCCGTTATTGTATCTGTGTGTCATGGAGCTTATCTCCCCGGGCCTCTACTAAAAATGGACATATATCCGGTTAGACTAGCCCGGTTAGCAAATGTAAAATAAATAAAATAAATAAATGTAAGGAACAGGACAGAAGCAATGGAGACAAAATGGATCATTAAGCTGAGAGCTAATATGGGGAAGGGCTTGAATGATGTTGTACCTATTCAACCTTTACTTAAGATGAGAAGACTTAGGAAGTAAAGGGATTTGCTTTAATATGCATTTTAAAAGGTAGCTTTATGTTTTATTATATGAACAGTTTTTATACATCTTCCTAGTTAGTTATATGTATGTGATAAGAGACATTTGTAGATATTTTATTGCATTGTTTATTCTTTGCATTTTGCACTCTTTGCGTGTATATTCAGATGCACGTTTGCTATGTGACTTTAAGAAGCTGTGTCTGATTAATTATGTTACTTAATTGATCACAAGATAGGTTTTCAGTATATAAAACAAGGGCATTTTTATGGTTGTAAATGGCTGATGAAGCAGTAGTGATTACTGTGAAAGCACTTACTATCGAATAAATTGTTGGTTTGTCTGCTATTTGCATTGCCTCACCTATTTTTTCATATCAGACTTATGTTATATAACTAAACCTTTAGTAACTAAACAGAGGTGAGGCCCCCCCCTTTTTTTCTCTTTCTCTCCCCCTTTCCTGATGAAAGACATCAACATAGACATTGTTAATACATATGTGTATAATTGCAAAATATAATAGTTATGTTGTAATAAGTGTTATATATATATATATATATATATATATATATATATATATATATATATATATATATTCAACAGATTATTACATGAAATATGTTAGATAGATGACTGACAAAATGGTTACATTATCTGATGTTTCTTGAAAAGTCTTAGAAATAATGCCAATCTTCTTAACCTTCAGCTTCTAATGTTTATACATATTTTGATCTGATGTGTATTTCTGGCATATCTACATATTAGAGGTGCTATTATCATATATGGCATATTCATATAGCTTCAGATATATTGGACACTCTCATTCTAATGTAAATTTCATGGATTCAAATTTCTTTAGTTGCTTTCATAATGCTTTTCTTTTTTTGTTTTTATACTATATTCTAAGCAGAGATGGATAATTTGTGTCATTTAGTATTGGTGAGGTGGTATTTGGATGGTTTAGTTAAGTTTTGAACTAAACCAGAAACTTTATTTTTCATGTATGTGTTTGTAAATAGTTTTGGGTTTTTGAAAATAGTGCTTAATACACGTTATGCGTCCATGATAATTAAGTTTTCAGTAGATTTCAAGTCAACATGGAGGAAAGGTCTTTCAGTTAGTAATAACATACACATTATAGTCAATGGCTTATAAATGTTTATCATTAAATATTAATGGTTTGAACAATAATGTCAAAAGAGCTGGTTTGCTTAAATATATCAAAACGCATAAAGCCCAGATCATCTTTTTACAGGAAACCCATCTATTAAAAAAAGACCTACAAAAATACTCATGCAATGGCTATACCATTCTGGCCGATTCATGTTTTAAGACTAAGAGAAGGGGCACTCTTATTCTATGGAAAAATACTTATACTATGCCAAGAATTATAGATACAATTTCAGATAAAGATGGGATGCTAAGCATGGTTATTTTGGAAATCAATAGGAAGTATTATACTTTGATTAATACATACTGGATACCAGGACTAAGTACTAAATATGTTGACAAATCTGGACCGGATTACTTTAAGTGCAAAAGGGGAAATTATAGCAACAGGTGATTTTAACTGCCTATTATCAGGCAATGATACTTCTAAAAATGCTAAAATAAAATTAACATTTCAATGCCAAGAAGTTAAATGACTTTACAAACCAGATGAACCTTAAAGATATACATGGTCTAAGAGAACATTATTCCTTATTGTATACTCACTATCCATATCAGTTTGGTACACAAATAAACATTGATAAAGCCTTTGTATCAAATAGCATATACTCTAAAATAAGTGACATATCTATAATGACTTGTCCACTTTCGGATGTAATTTTTAAATTTAGTTCAGTACCTTTCTAGCCTCCCTCCTCCCTACAGTGTTCAGGTTACTGTGCTCAACAGTAAACCAGGTATAGTTTGCCAATATCTGCTTATATTCTGTAGAGACAGTAAGCCGCGGTGGTAAAGCGGTAGCATTGTTGCCTCACAGCAAGAGGTTCTCCTGTTCAATTCTCGGCTGGAGTGCCTTCTGTGTGGAGTCTGCATGTCCTCCCTGCGGTCGAGTGGCCTCCGAAAGACATGCGTAAATGGGTGTGCCTCTGCTGAAGGCTGGGTGTTGGGCTGGCAACTCGGCACCATAAAAATCTACTGCCAATCATTAGTGGACCAGAGTTCCACTGTGGCGACCCCTAACCGGGAAAAGCTGAAAAGACAAACAACATTCTGTAGAGACGGTGTTTAAGTGACTGTTACAATATCATTGTTGTGGTTTAGCTGTTAAAATGTCCTCTACACTGTGGTTTAGCTGTTAAAATGTACTCTAAGCTGAACTTGATTACTTACTACTAGTGTATGCTCGCTGTACATGTGCTCTCTCGCACGCAAGACACAGTGCTAGGCATTGTTCTCACTTTTATTCTGCTGGGGTCATAAAGTCAACTAAGTTACTTTCATGCTGAATGTTTTTTGCTTTACAACATTGTTCACTTGCAAAAACAGCGCTAAACACTGTTCTCTGAATTATTCTGCTGCAAGATATATTGTTCACTAAGCCACTAAAATGCTAAATGTTGTATAGTTTAATATATGAATCTCTTGCATGACACAGCGATAAGCACTGTTCTTGGCTTTATTCCACTGAAGCAATAGGGCACTAAGCTACTTTTATGCTAAATGATATGTGTGTTAAAGTGATTTAATATCCAACTATAAGAAATGTATTGCTATTATTTAAGGAGTCTCTAGCAAAGACATTTTAACAGGGCAAAGATGGACAATATTGTGCGTTTGTTCAGAACTGTGTTTTTTACTGCTTAGGTTAGTTATCTCTTATGTGTAACTCAATAGCATTGAATGTTGCTACAATCACAACTATAGCTCAACGTAACCTTATTTGTTTTCTGCTCTGCCCTACTTCCTACTAGAATTCTATCCAGTAAATCTGTATTTTTCCACCTTAATTGAAATACAGAGTATCCTGTCCTACAGCTATATACTGAGATCTCCTCCCCCAGAAAACAGCAACAGAATATTGCTACAAACAGTCTGAAACAAAGTATGTTAGATGTTTCTGTAAATTCCAAACCTGTTCCAATCTATTAAACTGCCCTGTTATTTAGGCAGTGTACCTAGGAAGCCCTGTTGAACACCGTACCTTAAATGGCCAGCTGAACAATTTCTCTCTCTCCCAACATTTTTCCCTTTTTCCCAACTATTGAAATCCTATGCAAAACATTTAATTATTTTTATTAAACCCTGTAGTGCTCCTACCCATCTTCCAGTACTCCATAAGGGCTCACAATGAAAATGCCATGGAAGGGTCTATCCTACCTTCTATTATGGTTGTATTTTACTAGCTTTTTCCCTTTAAATTGGCTCCTAAACCTACTGATAGTCTTCTTTCATCTACTGCCCACTTCGCTCCCCTCCCTGCCCCCAATTTCCACCCGCCCCCCAGTGGTCCTACTTTTATTACAAACAGTAGCCACTTCCACCTTTCAAACAACCTATAACATCACTACACCTATACTACCTCCTATAGATTCTGACTACTATCCCTCCTACTCAGCTAATATGCACAAGCACACCATACCTATACTCACTGCATGCACACTCCTTGCATACATCACATCTTACCAAACCTCCACCACATCTTACCAAACCTCCACCATTCCTACACACAACCACTACCACTGTACCACCACACACACCAACACATATCCCACCTCCACTCTACTACTCTCCCATCAGGTCAACAACCTTCCCGATACACCCTCTTTATCCAGAAATTGATAAAACTAATAATCTCATCCATATCCAACCTAGCAGTCAGTGGAGACATCCATCCCAGTCCTGGCCCCTCAATCTCCAACCCCTCCCCTCATAATCAAACTACAAACCACATCTTCTCCCAAATCACAGCCAATAGAAAGCCAACCAACGTCCTTCTGATAAGCCTAAATATTAGAAGTCTATGCAACAAGGTGCATGTACTCCATGCCACCATAGACTTCTACTCCCCTGATGTAGTGATCCTTACAGAAACATGGTTAAAGCCACACATTACTAATGAGCAAATCCTCCCTACCGGTTACAATATACTAAGAGTAGACCAACTAAACAAAAAAGGAGGTGGTACGGCTATAATATTTAAGCAGCATCTAGACATCCAGATCTTAAAGTTAGCAGGAAGAAATAATATATATACCAACCTTAAAATAAACCAAAATAAAACCCTAAACATAATAGGTTGCTACTTCCCACCTGGCCAAAACATCCCTCCACTTGAAAACCTCCTTGGCTGGACTACCCACCACCTACCACAAGAATCTTTAATTCTAGGAGACTTCAACACTGACTGGCAATCCTGTTCTAGCAACCACCCAACCCATCATGTACACCTTTATGGCTTCACCCAACTAGTCCAGTCACCTACTAGGATAAATAAAAACTCCAACAAACACACTACACTTGGTTGGATACTAGTCAATAAGAGTCCCCAGTCATATATAGCAGGTTGCCTATCTGACAGCCTCAGTGATCACTCACCAGCCATCCTACTAAGAAAACACCTTTATAAAGTGAAATCCATCATCTACCATCAAATACCCAAACAAATTAACTTCAACCCCCTCTCATTCAGCTCATCCCTAAATGACTGTAACTGGCAACCTCTAAAATACCTCATACTAGATGACGCAGTTGACTGCTTTAATAAAACATTCCTAAGCATCCTTAATTACCACGCCCCCATATGACATTCCTGAACTAGAGCCCAACCATCTCCATGGCTACAAAAAGACACTAAGTCTGAAATGAAAAACAGGGATAAAGCCTGGGACAAGTGGCACAAAACCAAAAACCTCTCTACTAGGCAAAAATTCCTAGAACTACGCAATAGAACCAAAAAGCTTATAAAACAGGACAAAATCCAGTACTACCAGTCTGCCCTTACCTCCTCTCAACATAACTCCAAACAATTCTGGTCCTCAATAAACTCCATCTTTCACCCAGGTAAAGTAAGTACACCCACTCCTAACTTAACTCACTCCTCTGAAAATATTGCTACCTCTTTCAACAATCACTTCACACAAACCATACTATCACTAGCTAGACAACACAGCCTCCCCCCCCCCATAAACCCACACCATCTACTACCACTAACAATGGGAGGGAGTTGTGTTCGTAACCATTTTGATGAAGTCTTGGACGAAAATGTACTGAGAACTGTGTTCAGCATTATTTTTTACTGGGTGTACTGTGCTGTGTTATTAAAGAAGTTTATGGGTGAGCAGCAGCTATATGACTGCTTTTTTCTTTTGAATTGTGACTGTTTGGCACTTGGTCCGTGGTTGTTGCTTTATTTTGGTACCTCTCTAAAGCTTTCAAAATGGTCCCACACAAACAACTCATCTCTCTTCTCAATAACCTATCCTTCTCTCAACCAGTCATCAACTGGTTTCAGAGTTACCTATCTGACCGTCAACAAGCAGTTGTTTGTCAGGATGACCTATCCCCTCAACTACCAGTTTCCATAGGGGTTCCCCAAGGGTCCATCCTGGGACCCTCTACTCTTCTCTATTTTCACCAATAATCAAGCCTCAGCCACAACACATGGCACATTCATACAATATGCAGATGACTCAACCATCATCTGCATAGCCCACTCCCTACCCGAACTGCAAAAAGTCACACAGGAAGCATTTTCCTCTATTGAAACTTGGTTATCTGATGCCCAACTAATACTCAACCCAAACAAAACAAAATTATCAATCTTCCAACCCACCAAACTTACCATAGATAGCTTTCACTTTAACATCACAGCAAAAGACAACACCACCATCCATCCTACAAAACACACCAAATTACTAGGAGTAGAAATAGACAATAAACTGAACTTTGACATTCACATTTCCATGACCATTAAAAAAGTGCACAAAAAACTAGGAGCATTATATAGAAATCCGCAACTACTTACCAAAGCAGCTAAAATTTCAGTAGCAAATTCCCATCTTATCTCCACACTACTCTACGCCTCTCCAATATTTACTAAACTTAGGCAATGCAACCTAAATAAGCTCGAAACCTGCTACAACAAAATCACCAAATTCGTCACAGGGGCTTCCTACCGTACTCACCACTGTCTCTCACTAGCAGAACTGGGCTGGTTAGAGCTCCCCCACCTCCTTCAATGGTACCAACTTACACTCACCCACAAACTAATAAAGCAAACACTAAAAGTCCCATCTCTCCAGAATCTACTCCAACCCTACATAACCACGAGATCACTAAGATCCAGCTACAAAAACCTCCTACAGGTCACAACAGCCAATAACTCTGCTGGAGAAGCATTATTCTCCTGCACTATAGCCAAACTCTGAAACTCCCTCCCATCCTCAATTACCTCTGTAACCTCTTGCACCCACTTCAAATCCTTATTAAAATCACACTTAAAAACTTGCCAGGTATGCCCTTGCATCCCCCCCTCTAATACCATCCACTCCACCCACCCACTACCTCTCTCTGCTCCCTATCAACAACCTACTCTTAGCAAGCTTGGCTACTCATGTTCCCAGCTACCTACCACATAGTACTAACATCTTGTAGCAATAACTGCTAATGGCTGTTATCAACTACATTTGTAACCATGTTGAGTATATGTCACCATATTTTAAAATTGCACTATGTTCTACAGCTGTTTTACATCTATGTTTTATTCCTGTCTTACGTCCTCAATTGGATTAATGTCTATATTTTAAATGCTATGTTTTTTTAACTGTATAATGTAAGAAATACTTATTGTGGAGCTTTTCTCCCCGGGCCTCTGCTGAAAATGGACCTGTGTCCAGTCGGACTCTCCCAGTCAACAAATGTAAATAAATAAATAAATAAATAAATAACTAAATAAATAAATAAATAATTGTGTAAATCCCAAATATCTACATAAAACAGCGATAAGATCCAAAAAAATAAACAATCAAAATCTTATTAATGATATTAAATATAAAAGTGAATGTTCAGTTAAGAGTACATCTAACTTAATGGGCATATTAGAAGTGTTCAAAAACTACTATAAAGATATAAATAATAACACACCACTTTTGGAGACAGATAATGCAATAAATACTTTTATTCAAGAAAATATAACTGCTAAGTGTCAATGCAACAAAATAGCATATTAAATAAATAAACAACACTAACAGAAGTGAAAGAGCAAATAAAAAAAATTTAAAAGATAATAAAGCACCAGGACTGGATGGAATAATTCTTGAACTATATAAGATTTTTTTCCTGAATATATAATAAAGAAAATGATGAGTGCCTTTACTATGGTTAAGCAAAAATGTATAATACACCCATCATGTAAATACTCAATTATCTCCCCATATTAAAACAAGGTAAGGACCCCAAATTTTGTGATTCATATAGACCAATTTCGTTACCAAACACTGATTATAAAATTTTCATGACAATATTAGCTAATAGGATAAAGAAAATATTACCTAATCTAATACATAATGATCAGACAGGGTTCATTCTTCACAGAAAAGTACAAGATAACATTATTAAATTACTATCATTAATAGACATAGCATGCAAATATAAAAAACAACTTACATTTATCAGCCTAGACATAGAAAAGGCTTTTGATTGTATTAGTTGGTCTTATCTACAAAGAATTCTGATTGGTTTTGAATTCGCCTCAGATTTTGTCAACTTATTAATGAAAATTTATAGTGGGGCACAAGCTTATGTGAAAATCAGATCATGTCTATCCTCATCACTAGAAATCCTCAAGGGAACTAGACAAGGTTGTCTTTTGTCACCATTATTGTTTTCTCTTTCAATGGAATCTTTTGCTACATATATCAGAAACAAGCAAAATATAAAAGTCTTTCAAATTAATAAGGACTATTGTCTTAAGATACAGTTATTTGCTGATGACATGCTGTTAACATTGGGTGATACTGATGGCTCCTTGCATGATGTTATAAATACCTTAAGCAAGTTTAAAAGAATTTCAGGGCTTAAATTTAATCATAATAAATCCAAAACATTACTAATACAAAAAAGATCAACAAAAACCTAAGAGAGAATAGCCTGTTTAATTGGGAGAATGATGTATTAGAATATTTGGGTGTCAGTATAAAGAGTACATGGAAAGAGTCTGTTAAACTAAACTACAATAATTTAATAACCACCATTAGTGAACTAATCAAAAGATGGAATAAAATGTTCTTCACAATGGAGGATAGGCTCTCTTTAATTAAAATGATAATTTTACCTAACATTTTTGTTTTATATATAGTCATTGATACTACCCCCTTCCAAAAACTTATTTAAAAAATTAGATTCCATGCTACTTAAATGTTTATGGTTCCCTTTAAAACCTAGGATTGCATATAAATGGCACATTAGAGCTTGGAACAGTAATGGGATAGCATTCTCTAGCTTAGATCTTTATTCCAAATCAGTTATAATTAATGTAATATTATACTGGATCACACCTGCCTATACATCTGGCTGGAAAACAATACATGAGATTCATATAACTGAAGTCAGAACTATAGAAAATCAATTTAAGGAACAATAAGGAATAAGTACAGTTCGTTGGCTTCTATATGAAATTTATTTAAAGTTTGATCATTTTTCGTATGTCATTAATCAAATATTTAATAACTTTAAAAATATAATTGATTGTAATTACAAAATTAAACAATTTCTATTTCTTATATTCCCTATAGCATACTCCCCTGATTGCCTAGATTCTTTCAACATCAATGCGATGCAAAAATTAAAGGAAAATAACTTGATAGTCTTGCATCTGTTTATTGAAAATAAGAGTATTAAACCACTAAACTCTCTTTTATGTAGTTTTGATAATAGTCAGGATGGTTGTTTATACACTCATTATAGCAGTTTATAGAAAAGAAAATGAGAGTATCAATCAACCTAGAGACTGAATCTATACCTAGTTTGATTCAGCTTTTTATTAGGTGTCGTGAAAAGACAGATAATCAAAAATTAAGTATCTCACCTATCTATAAGATACTAAGAGAAGGCACTCTAAAGTTTGACTCAGATTTTTGGAATTACTATGTAAAGATTAATAGAGAACAAATATCTGATGAATCCAAAAAATTGTTATTGAATTCTATGTATGGTACCTCTTCATTATACTGGAGATTGTATACATGGAAATATATGAATAGGAGTTTCTATACTTCACAGAAAATAAATCTTATACTCAAAAACAGTGAAAGCAAATGTTGGAAATGTGATGAATTACTAGAGGCCAACTGGGTTCACATGTTCATTGAATGCTGAAATGTTGTTCAATACTGGAAAGACTTCAGAGAGTTTGTAAATGCTTTATGGTCTGATAACTGTCATATTTCTAACTCACTAATCCTATTCAGTGTTCCTATATCTAATGTAATACCTAAATCTCAGATTCAGTTACTCTGGTCAATTCTTGCAATTGCCAGAAAAGTTATTACTTTGAACTGGAAAAGTAAACAAGATTTGATGTTTAAAGATTTTATTAATTTAGCAAAAGTTGTTTGTAAAAAGAACTACAAACCATTTGTTATAGAACTCATAACGCATGACAAAAATTGGAAAACCGTTTGAACAAACATTAATAACTTCTCATGGATAAAACGATTGTTTATCATGTGTGAATGAAAATATTGCAAATAGTTTTGCTATTGTTTTGTTGTATTTGTTATATGAATGTAAATCCTGTAAATAGTTTTGTTATTGTTTTATTGTATTTATTATATGTACATTTGCATATGTTTATAATGAAAACAAAATAAAAATATTTTTGAAAAAAAAAAAAAAAAACAAGTCCTAAATACCAGAGAGGAGATAACAGAAAAGTTATACCTTTAAATGAAAGTTACCATTGATAAGTATGCCCCATTAAGTAAATTCCCCCAATCTCAGAAAAGAGAGAAATAATAATAATAATAATGATGATGATGATGATGATGATGATGGTGATGATGATGAAGCTTTCTGTATTCTAATATGGCTTCCAGATGTCCACATTTTGGATACAATGGGACTGAGTATGGAAAGCAAGGTGAGAAATGGATCAGCAGATAATAAGAGTAATCTAAACAAAGTTAAGTGCTTTTGCTTGTTAAAATTCACAGTACATGTCCTTTCCAAGAGCTATACCTGGCAGATTTTGAACATTCATAATGTCAAGATGTAGTTCTATGGATTTCTAATGGGAGGCTGTCAAAAATGAACCACTGGATTCAGTGAACACTCTATCAATCAGAACAAAAAACGTTGACAACAACCAGAAAGAATATCCAATCCAGTACCAAGCACTCGGGTGGAAACTGGAGCAATAACGCAAATAAAATGTAGATGGTGAAGCAAATATGCCAAAGTTTATTCCACAAACCACAGAGATGAATAATCCAAGTCAGTGCAATACGGAGCTATATACTGCACTGAAAGAATGCTACAAACAAAATAAAACACACAGATGGTTTAGCGCTTTCATCTGACAAGTGCAGATTTCTTCAGAACCATGTTTTTTCCAGCATCATCAGTTTAAATAGCCAACATTTTGGCGCCAAAACCTTAATTAATAATTAGGTATACTTTTTTTCTCAATTCAGTCAATGTACTTTACATTAGTATTCGTACAGGGATATATTACAAATTACATAATACCAAACAATATTTAACAATATTGAACTTATTAAAATTATTAAAATTAAAATTTTTAAAATTTAAATAAATATTCCCTAGTATGTAGCTTTCATGGAAAAACACCCAAAGGAAATATTTAACAGACGGGTATGTGTAATTATGTATAACCCATTTGCCAATATTGTCAAGGAAATATTATTTAGACATTGGCATGTCCTTAACCGTGATGAGGAAGCTATGAATATTATAGGTAATACCCCTAGTATCACATTTAAAACTGGTTGTAATTTAAAAAGATTGATAGAAAGTAACAATAAAAATACTAAAGGGAAATGCAATAAATCAATGGGTACAAAAAAGTGTGGCATGTGTAAGCAATGCCAATTTATAAATGAGCAGCACAGTATAAAATTGAAGAATAGCACCCATAGTATATGTACTTTCAAAACTGGGAACTGCAATAGCCAAGGGATAGTTTACTTAGCGACCTGCACTATGTGCAATGCATATTATGTAGGCAAAACCGAAAGAAAATTCAAGACCAGGATATATGAACACACCTATAAGATGAAAAAAGGTGACGTGAAAAATGCTTTGAGTAAACACATCACAGTGAATGGTAAGGAACATGGGTTCAAATTTGCCATTTTGGATCAAGTAGTGAGTACGGTGGGGAGTGGAAATTGGAAAGCTAAACTAGGAGCTATGGAAAGTAGATGGCAAATACTCTTAGATGCTACTACGCATCCTGGTTTCAACGATTATATCAGTATTAAGCCTTTTTTAATTTTGGGATGTCCATGAGTTTCAAGTATACACTTTCAGGTATATCTACACCAGCACCTTTATCTCCACCTTGGCAGCCCCCATCTCTAACCTTCCCTTCCCAGACCATTAGTTGTTACCTCTTTCATTATGTAACTTTGTACCTACTTGAGTCTTTCTTGTCATTTCCACTTTTGTTTTTCACACATAGCTATACATATATTTTATTTTATATCTTTTATATTTTATATATAGTTTTACCTAGCGGTAGACATGTGTGTTTCAGCCTTACATGCTTTAGGGTACAGTCAAGGTTATGGCCATACTACACGTGTACAGAACCCAGTGTAGTTAGTTAGGGTTTGTTATGACACAGTTTCAACCATTATGAAAGCTACATACTAGGGAATATTTATTTAAATTTTAAAAATTTTAATTTTAATAATTTTAATAAGTTCAATATTGTTAAATATTGTTTGGTATTATGTAATTTGTAATATATCCCTGTTCGAATACTAATGTAAAGTACATTGACTGAATTGAGAAAAAATGTATACCTAATTATTAATTAAGGTTTTGGCGCCAAAATGTTGGCTATTTAAACTGATGATGCTGGAAAAAACATGGTTCTGAAGAAATCTGCACTTGTCAGATGAAAGCGCTAAACCATCTGTGTGTTTTATTTTGTTTGTAGCATTCTTTCAGTGCAGTATATAGCTCCGTATTGCACTGACTTGGATTATTCATCTCTGTGGTTTGTGGAATAAACTTTAGCATATTTACTTCACCATCTACATTTTATTTGCGTTATTGCTCCAGTTTCCACCCGAGTGCTTGGTACTGGATTGGATACTCTATCAATCAGATCAAAGAGAGGGCAGCAGAAAAATCAAGGTGATAGGCGCAACTAACTGAACTGGGAATTGACATGCATTCATGGACTACTACGACAGACATCATAAACACACAGCTTATGTTGAGGGAAAACTGAGTGTGATGTATTCTAGGAGTATATGTTAGGCATAATTATATATAGGCACATATACGTAGGTTTTTTGAGGATAATGACTGCAAATCTTTAGAATTTGACAAGAAAAGGAGGCTGTTGTTAGCCACACCTTTTAAAATGTTATGTCTGAATGAATTGCTTTCATGACAACAATGGAATATTCTGAAATTGTGTTTCAAATGTAGATGGTATATTATTTTGTTAGGGGTTGACAAACTCATTTCACTTTAAGTAACATGACATGGCGAAGAGTTGGCTTTCATGGGGGAAAAAGAGCACAAAACTAAAATAGTAGTGAAAACTGAAATTGGTCTAAACCCAAGTCACTCATCTGACCACAAGAAAAACAAAAACAACTGCTGAATAACAATTTGGTTGTCACCATGTCATATGTTAATGACTACTGGCTATGTGATTTGTTGTACATGGAATGCTGAACATGATCGTGCACCTAGATGTCTCATACACATTATGTGGTACACAAAGTCTAGTAGAAATCACTAGACATATCTGGGCTTGCATATTTATTGGGTCAGAAAGTCTGTTTAAATGGATATGTGTAACAGCCAAGATGAGTACAATCTTCTGACAAAGCAGAGATAAAATGAATAATCTGTTACCATGTTATGCCCATCAATTCCAGAAAACAATCGAAGGAGACATAAGGGTGAAAGCAATGGAATGCATCATTATGAAATTTATTAAGGAGAATTTAGACAGTCAACAAGCCCTGGATCCAAGCTAGTTTGGGCATGTTAAAGGCATATGGTGTCTCCTGAACCTGGTTGGCTTCTTTGAGCAGGCAAATTGGTTAACACTGCCTATCTGGACTTGGCCAAGGCCTTTGGTACTATCCTGTATTCTGGCATTATGTATAAGATAATCAAACTAAATGTAAACCCCATGTTACCAACTGGTTAGCAAACTGGCTAACAGTCAGGACTCATTCTATTAGTGTGGGAGGTATGCTCTTTTTGAAAGGAGTAGTTACCAGCAGTATGCCCCAGGGATTAGTTCTAGGACCACTTCCCTTCAATATTTACCTCTTTGATGTCAAGGGCCTGAGGCTTATCAAGTTACAGATGACTGTGAGACTAACAGGATGTTTTCTCTAAACTGTATTTATATTGGTCTATTAAAAATACAAATCTTTAAGTATGTTGATGTATTGCGCATTATTTTATTAATCAAGCTGCCAATGTTTGACCCTGGTTAAGATAAATTCATTAGACTAGTGATGGACGCTACTATGGCAAAATCTATACTTCTAAACAAATCTTGTGAGCAACATAGAGCCCTATATTGAACTGGGGTTCCTATTAGAAGACCAAAGATGCATTCTTTCAAATGCGTCTTGGTCGAACTTAAAAGACAGAAACGGCAAAATATCGAAGCAGCTTTTAAGCAAATTCTTTCAGTAATTCTTTCTCATAGTTGGTATATTTAAGTAGAGGGGTGTGGGGGGCAAAGCCCCCCACTTAATGTAATGTTTAAAGTGTTTTTTTTTTTGTTTTTTTTTTGTTGGAACAGCGATTTTTTTCCTTGGAAAAAAATCACTTTTCTGACAGTTTGACACTGTAAGCTTTCACTTACATAGGGTCAATTAATCACCATTCGCTTTTTTAAGTGTTCAGTGATCTAATATAGACCCAGTGAAGTGAAAGGACAATACTTCTCAATTTAAAAAATGCAGATGTTAAACATAACTGTATAGGTCAATAAGCATTTATTGACATTTTATAGAATACTATTTTTCAAAATAAACTCTAAACAGTGTATTGAAAAGTATACTTCAATCTATGCATAAAATGCCTTATTAATGCTAGCATGCATGCTAATTATCAAAAATACGTGTAAACAAGTACAAGAATATTGCAAAAACTAATCCATATAATACTGGTAAACCTTTTCTCACATTCCAAACAAATTTGCATTTTTAAAGTGATTTAAACTGATGTAACAAACCATTTTTATATGTCCGTATGTTTCTGTCTTTGTTCTACAGTGTATGGTTTGAAATTCAAACTGACACACAAACACTCAAATAGTGACAGCTCTACTTGCAAATCAGGACAAACACACTTATATTAAATAAATTCTAAATAAACTGATGGAACATATATTTTAAAGATGTTTCTTACCAGCCCTTGCAAATCTGATGCATGTACTCATATACCAACCATCACATATAGTTTCTACTTTCTTAAAGAATTTTTCCCAATACTACATATAGTCATCATTAGCAAGGTAGAATATAAATACAGGATATTCTTTTAATGGAGTCTCCGACCCCTGGTCCAAATCCTAATGTTTCATATAATAACAAATCATTTTCAACTATCACTCTTCAAAAGTCACATATAAAATATATAAGTTGAATCTTGCCAAAGAGCTAAACTATTATTACTGTTTCAAGGTGCCTTAACTTTAATAAAATATTAACATTATAACAGCATGTTTTCTGTCTTTATTTTGCCATGGGCAGTTTTTGAGTGTCTCCCTTGAAATGTTTTGCCTCAAACAACAAACACAGAAATAGTTAAGTATGCTATGAGAAAAAATAACAAACAAAGGCACTCTGCATACTGTCCTGTGCTCCTGTTGACCATTTTAGCAAATCATGAAGAATGTCTAAGGCAGAACATAATTGGCAACAAACACCCAGGCAGATATTTATTTCTTTTTTTATGTTATTTGTATGTCTTTTACCACAGCATTCTGAGTGAACAATCACATCACAGACCACTGAAAATTCAATGTGCACAATAAAACACAAGTCATCCATCTTCTTTCATTAACAAGAGTGACAGACAAATACATCTGAATTAATATACAAAATACCATTACCAAAAATGTTTTGGATTCATCCAAAACAGTTGGATGGAGGCCTATCTTCTTTACAATCCAAACATTTGAAGAAACCTTACAAAAGCAATTGTAGAATTAAAGATCATCCTTTTTCTCTGTGTCTTGCATTCATACTAATACCAATTTGCATAAGTCTAGTATTCTCTTGAACAGCTCTCATTAAGTAAAAACAGAGGATTAAATTCAAATAAGACAAAATGCAAAAATGACTACTGCATGAAAAAATGCACTACAATATTTGGTTTTGAAGACTTACTTGTTCTTTAACAGAAGCCAGAATGGCAGAGGTGGTTTCTGTCTCCAAGCTATCTCCATTAGATGTGTTCAGGATAGGGCTGAGAGAATCCGTTTTTTCAGAAGAACAAGAGGGTTGTTCTGGGACAGGCATTGATCCTATCATAATAAATACAGATGTCAGTGATTAATTACCAGTCATACCAACTGAAATGAAAAAAAAAAAGACAAACAGCCATTTTAAATGCAAAGTCAAACTGAAGTGACAGATATGTTACAATTGATTGATATCATTCAGATTTAATAATGTACAGAAAAGTGAAATGCTACATTTTTGAATACATTAGTTATATTGATGCTGGCATGTTCTTATTCAAGCAAATACATGTAAATGCAGATTTACTGGGATGACATAAGCAATCAAATTTACAGGCTGCCCTTTAAATCTATAAAAAGACACCCCCGTCAGATTTAGGAAAATGAAAATAAATTAGTCTGAAATGTTAAATTAATCTCATTTATAAAAATTAATGCCTAAAATGAATATAATTGGGTATATTTCACTATATGGCTTATCATTAAATTAGAGCCACAATCTAATTTTGTTTATAAATCCCATAAAACATATAATAAATTGGTTACAGCTTGCCAGCTCTGTTTCACCACAATTCCTTGATGAAACATTTAGTTAGGCTTTAGGTTAAAACATAATTCAATAACATAAAAAATAAATTAAGTAAACACATCTTGGCTGATATTTTTCTTATATATATATATATATATATATATATATACACACACACACACATACACATACAAAATGGAGTTCATGGTAATCATTCTGTTCTGAAGAGTATAAAATGTACACCTACAACCATATCTTCTAAGTAAAGAAAGCTAAAGAAAATTACCACTCTTTACCCCAAAACACATCTCTACCAAAACACCAAGATTCATTATTATCTCTGCCAATAACACCATGATAGAACAGGTAAACCACACAATATTACTAGTTGTCTTCATAGATGACCAGTTGAAATTTGACTATGCAATATACATGGTTAAAAAAATCATTAAAAACTAGTTATATTATAATGAGTAGGGGGTCTAAATGGAGAGATGATAAAATCAACACGAAAAGGAGAGTAGTTTTGCTGGAATTTAATTAATCCTCAAATGCTGGTGAGTGTCTTCACAAGGTGGACCGTGTTTTTACAAAATCTCACCAAGATGTCACAGATATGCATAGACTGCAGTTTGCATATCACATCATGGACAGGGGTAGGTTAAAAAATAAAAAAGACAGCTGGGTGCCCAAGTCTCAGGATAAAAAAGTGTCCAATGTTGGTATGCACACTGGTGCCAGGACTGGAAAAAAATTACAGTGTACAATCCTCAAGACACAGAAACATTCCTACAATGGGGTTAGGTCATTCTTAGGGGAAAGACTGCTCCCCCCTTGTCTAGTTTAAAGTAGTACTCCACAAAAAAAAGAGCCATAAAGATGACAGAGTGGACTGTTGAGGATAAAAAAGAAGTTATCTATTGTTACTATAATGCAAGAAACCCAGATAGAAGATATTCAAAAAAGATTAGGAGAAAATTTAGAGGAAAGAAAATACTTACACAAAAGTTCCAAGTGCAAATTTGTTTTTGTTAGTACAACAGATCCATGAAAAACATTCTATAGACCAAGAAACTTTGGGCCATTTGTTAAAAGCAGTGACAAACAAAGGTGCAAAAATACAAAAAGAAATCTATAGAGATTTTTGAAAGGTATAAAAAAGAAATATGGACAAGGGTAAGAAAAAGAGATCTGATATGGTGCAATATTTATGCAAAGGAGAAAGCCAAACTAATGAATACAAAAAAGCAGCTCCAAAGATATTGGAAGAGAAATACAGGCAAGGCACCCAGACTTGGAAAAGTTCACAAATACAAAAGTAAGATCACAAACTGGGGGGCATGGAACAGAGGATTAGAAGAGGGAACAGATCAACAAAAATACTTACAAAGATGGATGTGATAAAAGCAAAGAGCAGTATCAGAACAGATCAGGATCTATCATACACTATTGCACATAATATGTAAAAATAACAGCACATGGAGAAAAACTTAGAAGATATCTAGATAAATACAAAGGAAATGGACAAAATAAACAATTCATTAATGACCCACAAAGTTTTATAGAGAATTGGGAATCAAAAGGAATAGATACACCACCAAAAAAAAAAAAAAGAAGAAATACACACATTTTGGTGAAATATCTATGAAGATCCTGTGGAACATAACAAAATTTATTTTATTTATTTTACATTTGTTGACCGAGATAGTCCGTCTGGGTGTGAGCCCATTTTCAGTGGAGGCCCGGAGAGAAAAGTTGCAATAAAACAAGAACAACATTGACAGGTACAGTGTCAGTTTTACATAGAATTTAACAGAAATATCTAGAGACAATAAAGAAAGTACAATATACAATAGGCACTTTAGTGAAAAGGAGAAAGTTATTACAATATATTAAAGTATATATATATATATATATATATATATATATATATATATATATTTTTTTTTTTTTGTGGGCAGTTTTTGAGGGAAGTTGTTGAATGGATAGAAGTAAAAGTATTAGTAAGAATGGATAGAAGTAAAATTAATAGTAAGAAGTTCAAATGTACAGGATATGAAATGGGATTAAGAAGCAGCCAGAAAAAAATTTGAACAAAATTAAGAAAAGCTCCTAATTGAAAAATCCCAGGCCCAGATGAAGTACCTATCTTCTGGTTAAACGTATTAATGTCTTTACACAAAGATTTAGCCCTGAGTAAGAACTACGTATTTGCACACCAGCCTGGATAACAACAGAAAAAAATATATAGGAAACACACAAATCCATTGGATTTTTTACTCTTGGATTTTGCTGCTGTGAGTCTTTGCTTCATGTGTTTCCTTTCTGGTTTTGAGGTGTGCATTTTTAGTTAACAGGAAAAATAATACTCCTCCTTAAATTTGAACCTGCAAGCTATCCTAAAAACTATATACCAATAACTTTCCTTTCGACAACATGTAAACTATACACTGGAATTGATGCTGACAGAGTTTACAGTCATTTAGTAGAAAACTCAATTATGGCAATAGAATAAAAGGGTAACAAAAGAAAGTCATATGAAAAAAGGATAATTTGTTATTAAATAAAGTCATAACGGAGAATTATAAAAAGGGGAAGAATCTAAGTATGGCATGGATAGATTACAAAAAATCATTTGACAGCATCCCATGTTCATGGATAAAGGAGTGCTTACAAATGTATAAGGTAAACCCTACATTGACTGATTACATTACAGCAACCATGAAACAGTGGCAAGCCACTTTGCATCTAAGCCATGATAAAGGACAGATTATTATCTCAGGGATACAAATTCAAAGGGGGATATTCTAGGGTGATTTTCTGTCACCACTACTCTTTTGTTTTACCCTTAACCCATTAAGCTGTGTACTTTATAGATTAGATCTTAATTACATTTCGGCTCCCAGAAAACATCCAAGTGTAAACACGTCTTGTCTTCTGTTTGTGGATGATTTAAAACTATATATTTCATAAGATGAGGAGTTGAAAGCATAACTGCAAGTAGTCAAAAAAACTTTCTCAGGTTATATAAGAATGTCATTCGGGCTTGCTAAATGTGCAAAAGCAACCTTTAAAGCAGGAAAACTGCAGCACCAGGAAAACATCAGTCTGGGACAGGAATGTGATAAAGAGGAAGTTGAACAGGAGGGAGTGTATAAATATTTGGTAATTGATGAAGGATTGACAATAAAGCATGAATAAATGTGAACAAAAATCAGTAAGGAATATTTTAGAAGACTAAAATTAATAGCGAAAACAGCCTTTACATCAAAGAACAAAGTTCAATCTATAAAACAATTTGCTCTTCCTCTAATAACTTGCAGCTTTGAGTAGGTGACTGGTCAATTGTCAGGAAACCAAGAGAAATGTGTCACGCTTTTCAAACTATATATAAAAATCAGTGTATTCCAAGATTATATAGTCCTCATTCTGAAGGAGGCACGGACCTCCTCAAAATTGATTATATGGATAGATCTGCAGTTGTACGATTACATACATATCTGCTGAATTCAACAGATCCAAACATAGCGAAAGTTTTAAAACATGAGAAGAGTAAGTCTAGGATGACTTTCCTGCTTAGTTTAGCAGAAACATATTGGTATCAAGTAGGAATGGAAATCAAAGCAGAAGTAAACAAAAATAAGGTAGCAACTTAATGTGCTAGAAAAGCAAAAGAAAGACTATAAGGAGAAGGCGAGAAATGTGGAAAAGGAATAAATATAGTTGCAAGTACAGAGGACTCTTGGAACAACACACTGTTGATCAGGATCTGATGCAGGGATGGTTAAGGAGAGGTGAATTTAAACCAAAAGATGAAAGGTTAATATTGGTGGCCCAGGAGAGTGGATTTCGTACACACTAGTTTACAAATTCCATTGATCATGTTGGAGAAACAGAAAAAAGCAGGATTTGTAAAACAGAACTGTAAACAGTTGTATATCTTGTGCTGGGTATGATATACAGGTCTATATTACCATGTCAAAAGATGTGTTCGCCGAACACGTCTTAATCGACAGGGAAATATAGACCTGTTAAAATCCCGAACAGTGAATTTTTTCTCAGGGGAAAAAAAATCGCTCGGCCACACACAAAAAAAAAAAAAACTTTCAAACCCTACACAGTGGGGGACTATGCCCCCCACACTCCCCTAACTAAATATACCAACTCTGAGATTGCACTAAAGTGAGGAAAAGGGAAATCCACAATGATGGCCAAGCAATTTTTTTCCATAGGAAAAAATTCGCTGAAGCGGCCGTTCAGGATTTTAAACGGTCGCTATTTCCATGTCGATTAAGTGATGTTTGGCAAACACATCTTTTAATATGGTAATATAGACCATGATATAGTAATAGTAGAGGGCATGTATACTGAAAGGCATAATAATGTGGCAAGACTACTGCATTGGGGGTTATGCAAACATTATAATACTGAAGTAGCTTTGAAGCATTGGACACATAATCCACAAAGCATTATAGAGAATGATGAAGTTTATATCACATGGGATTACCTATACCAACAGTTCAAAAAATAGATGTGAGAAAACCAGATATAGTAGTCCATGAAAAGAAGACCAACTTACTATTGATAACTGAAATTGCTACACCCACTTTTTACAGTGTGTTATGTGCAGAGAGACATAGAATCATAAAAAAACATTATTTACAGACATAATTGAGCGCAATGTGGAAGAAGGATAATTAGACAGTTCCAACAGTAGTAGGAGCAATAGGTCTCTTAAAAAATAATTTACAGTTGTATTTAGATATGCTTCCAATACATGTAAATCCATGCGAATTACAAAAGGAGTCCATTCGGGATGCATTGAGGATGCTGCGAAGAGCACTTCTGGCTCACATCAAAAACTGAAACAATACTAATTTCATGAACTTTAATCATTTAATCATGGGTCCATTCCCAATGTGGTACTAGAAACCCAAAAGATTTGGAGAAATTGAACCAATTAAAAGATCTATATCACTGATGTAGTCAAAAATGTACAACCTCTACTTAGTTTACTTCATCTTTCCTGAAAGCTGCCACAATCATCACTCACCTTCAAGTGACACAACTGTCTAAACCTGAGCAATGTTACAATAAAATAGACAAATTTGCAATTAACTGTAACACTACCTAGCTCAAGTAGAAATGAACTGGTTAGAACTACCACATCACCAGGCTCTTTCTCAGTTAACTACAATACACATACTTCTGTGTATGCCCAGCCTTAACAACTTAATACAACACTGCCTTCCCAAAAAATGTGGTCACTGAACACTGTAACCAATTTAAATTGGTAACTTTCTATACCTAGTGTAGCTAAAATATGGAAATATATACCATTACAACTGAAATCCATTCAGAATACAAACTCATTTTATTGAATCTTCACTTGTGAAATCAGAAGATCTGTTCCTGTGCACCTCCAGGAGAAGTGTCACTGTTATCTTCAGCTTGGCATATTGTGAGTTATTTTTTTTCACTCAGAATCCTTTGCCCAGAACCAGTGTTTACCAAAACCTGAACAGCTTTATTTGCATCTTCAAGCCATATGTATTTTTGTGACACTGCTTGTCATATATCTACTTCCAATATAAACCTTATGATAGCCATATATAATTGTTTCTCAACTTGCTTAATACCCCACCTCAACTTCAGTATTAACATTTTCTGTGCTGCTAAGCTCCTTCCCTCACTTCTGTTTCACTGAATTTCTAATCACTAATCTCAAAATCTATTATCTAGTTGACAAACCCACTGATACACCACTTGAAATACTCAATGTTCAATATCTAAAATACATTTTAATTGTAAATGTTTCATATTCCCAAGTCTCTGCTTATACTTATCAAGGGTACCAGAACTTGTTAGAGATTTGGGATGCACGGCTATTCTTAAAAAGGCCCTTGTGGTCATTAGCCTAGTACACACCTATGAACCTACAAATCTACTAAATGCATAAGTATCTTTTATTCTGTAATAATTGCCTTTATAAACTATGAATGTAATCTAATTAGCAAATACTTGTGCCTCTGTCGAGCAGTGACACTGAGGTAATCCCTGGGGTATATGTGATCTCCCATCCATTGGTCAAGATTTCTCTTGAACAAGGCCAGCGAGTGCTCTGCCTCACATGTGCCGGGATTTTGTTCCACAGCATAGGAGTCTTTGGGTGATGAATCTATCCCTCCAGCACGTCCTATTAATAGCCGTGTCGAGGTTTAAGTCTCCGCCCTTGTGGCTCTGATGGATCTAGATTTTTTGAGGTGAAGCATATTCATCAAATCTGGGTTTGACATGGCCTTGTATGTTAGGCAAAGGTCACCTCTGAGCAAGCGGTAGCGACTGAATAGAGCTGGAGTTCTTTCAGTCGGGCAGCATAGGATAGATTTTTGAGACCCTTTATCCTTTTGGTGAGGAACTTTGTGGCCTCTCCAGCTGCTGCAAGTGTCGGGTCAGATACATTCGAATGGGGCATTGTACTCAATCATTGGTCTGATGAGTGATGAGTAAAGGGAGACTATGACCTCCCTTGATCTAGATGAGAATCCCTTCATGATAAGGTGGGCAATGTAGAAGGTCTTCCTACTTTAGCTACATGGGTGTCGAATGACAGACTACTATCAACCTGGGTCCCCAGGTCCCTGATAACTTCTTCTGTGCTCAGTGGATTGCCACCTATTTGGTAGCTAGGGGTAACCTTGTTTTTCCGAAGGGTATGACTATGCATTTTTTGGCATTTAACTTTAGGCCGTGGCTCTGGCACCAGTTATCCGTTCTGTGAGACCCTTCTGTAGGATATCTGTGTCAGATGTGTTTTCTACTATGGCGCCCAGTTTGCAGTCATCTGCAAACTTTGTCAGCCATAACCCTCCTGTGTTTGCTTGTACTTCGGAAAAGTAGATGCCAAACAAGAGTGGGCCCAGGACTGAGCCCTGTGGGACACCACTTGTGACAGGCTTTGAGTCTGACATGGCGCCAGCAACTCTGACCCTGTGTGTTCTGTCACTCAGCCAGTTTGCAACCCATCTTGTGATGTATGGGTTAACATTTAAGCTGATGAGTTTTTCAATGATACCAGTGGGGTATTGTATCGAAGCCTTAGCCAGATCGAGGTAGGCTGTATGGACTGCCTTTCCCTCATCAATGGCTTTGGTGACTGTTTGAAAAGTCAACCAAGTTTAAAAGGCATGATCTGCCTTTGACAAAGCCAAACTGGGTTGGATCCAAAGTCTGCAAATTCCCTATGTCTTTATTTATGAGGTCCATTATGATCCTCTCCATGGCTTTGCAGATAAGGCTTGTCAAGCTAATGGGCCGGTAATTTCCAGGGTCGGTGGAGGCACCACCTTTGTGAAGTGGGACCACAGTTGCAGTGCGCCACTCCTGGAATGCGTATCCAGAGGTAAGACTTTGATTAAACAGCTGTCCTAGCTGTGGGTTTAATTCCTCATTGAGTTCGTGGAGCACCAGAACTTGTTAGAGATTTGGGATGCACGGCTATTCTTAAAAAGGCCCTTGTGGTCATTAGCCTAGTACACACCTATGAACCTACAAATCTACTAAATGCATAAGTATCTTTTATTCTGTAATAATTGCCTTTATAAACTATGAATGTAATCTAATTAGCAAATACTTGTGTCACTGTTAAAGTATATTATTTAATGTCTGTTCATGTAATTACCGAATATCTGCTTAAAATCGTTTGTAACATGTTGAAGTGTTTCTCCCTTGGCCTCTGCTGAAAAGGATTTCTGACTAAACATATAGTGAGACAAACCCAGTAAACAAAATCAAAATAAAAATAAGTAAATAAAAAAAAAAAAAGAAATCATGTTCATTGGTGAAATGTCCACTGTGAGGGGAATTTATAATGAAGACTACATTAAAAAGTAAGCAGTAGATAGTCATTAAAAATAAGACGAGGAAATGGTAAATATTGTAGTTGTTTTTTATATCAGTCACTCATCATAAACTAACATAAGTATGAAAGAAGTCAGTTGTAATAGATGAATTAAAATTCTGCATGCAACACAGATCAGTTGCAGATATTACAACTTCCACTATTACAAAGTTTTATACCTACAGGAGAAGGAGATTAGATGAACAAGATAAATAAATAAAGAACAAACTTACATTAGAAACAAGTGGAGCAGAGTGCTCAAGTAAAATAAAAAAAAAATTAAAACAGAACTCAAATATTACAATCCTTAAATCTAACAGTCATGCAGACAAGTTGTCGTAGACATAGCATTTGTTGCCAAGAGTAGTTATGTACAATGAGAGATGCTCTTTGATCAAGTTTCCCATAACATATTCAGAATGTTGAACAAAATGGAGTATGAGTTTGTAAAACCACATATAAAGTAGTTGGAGTAGGCAGTAGCCAAGGATGAGAACTGTAGTACTTAGAAATGAAGATGTAGAACTGTGGATATGACTATCTGTGAGACAAAATGATAACTAAACAGCAGAGAGACAGTGAATTAACTCAAAAGATGGAAGCTACTGATGGGAGGGAGAATTAGGGCAATATTGAGATCACTGTTGGATGGTTAAAGATGGGGATTACAAAAGCAGGATGATGGAGGAGGAGATGAAGATGAGGAGAGAAAAAGGTAAAAACTACATGTGAGTAGAGGACAGGGTGTCAAGGTCAGACTGTTGGACATTTGTAATTATGTCGTTTCAGTGAATGGCAGGGTTTAAGACAGGAAAAGTTCATCTAACTGGAATAGAAGGATACAGAGTTGAAGGTCTGGAGAACTGCAGTACAGACTGTAGAGGAGTTTAAGTGATTTTAACAGAGTAGTATCAAAGCCAGACACAGAGAAATTATGCACAATTGGCTGACATCCAGGGAGCAAACTGCATCATCATACTTAATTATGTTTAATTAATTTTAATTTTCAAACTGGGAAATATAGAGATGAAAATGGCATTAAACTTGGATGGGCTGTTCAATGAGGTTCCAGATCATGCATAGCAGGGCAGGAGTGAGTGTAGAGCAGTCTTTGTATTACCCACAGGTTGTCATCCAATGGCTCTTCATTCTACACCCACTTAGCCCATTCATTTTGGAGGAGCCAGGCATTGCCAGGCGAATGGGGAGCCTTATGATCCATTTCTACTTGTCTAGAAATCCCAACCAGCCATTTGTTCTGTATTGAGATTGGGTGATCCTGCTGGTTCTGCAGGAAGTCAATCCTCACCCCTAGGAGCACTACCCCCTGTCAGTTCTATTGAGCTGCACTGCTGCTGCCTTCTGAGGGGCAGCATAAAGCGGCTTTAGGTCAACTGATGCCCTAGGCAAAAGGGCTCCACGGCGCCCCCTACCATACCAACCAGTGTTCCCATCCTGGTCTACCTGCACCAAATAAATACTGGAAAAGTGCCCCTACTAGAGCCGCACCCTAGGCGGCCGCCTAGTTGGCCTATGCCTAAGGCCGGCAGTGCCCACTGTGTTCCACTGCGAATGCTGCCATCTGAAGGGGCAGTATGCCCCTGACAATGAACTACACTACTGCTGCTGCCTCCTTAAGGACAGCATTCCTCTGCCCACTGAGCACCACTACTACTGCTGCCTTCTGAGGGGCAGCATGCTCCTGACCACTGCGTTCCACTGCAAATGCTGCCATCTGAAGGGGCAGAATGCCCCTGACAATGAACCACACTACTGCTGCTGCCTCCTTAAGGACAGCATGCTTCTGCCCACTGAGCACCACTACTACTGCTGCCTTTTGATGGGAAGCATGCCCCTGCCCACTGAGTTCCACTGCTACTGTTCCTGTCTGAAGGGGCAGCATGTCTCTGCCACAGAGCTACACTGCTCCTGCTGCCTCCTGAAGGGGTAGCATGTCATTGCCAATGAACTACACTACTGCTGCTGCCTCCTGAAGGACAGCATGCCCCTGCTCACTGAGCACCACTACTGCTCCTGATGCTGTTGCTGGTGTCTCCTGAGGGGCAGCATGCCGCTGCCACAGAGCTACACCACTCCTACTGCCTCCTGAGGGGAAGTATCCCTGTACCCACTGAGCTCCACTGCTACTGCTGCCTCCTTAAGGACAGCATGCCCCTGCCCACTAAGCACCACTACAGCTGCTCCTGGTGTCTCCTAAAGGGCAGTATGCCCCTGATCACTGAGCTCTACTTGGCTTATGAGTAAGGATGCATAGGCTCAGTAAGCTTAGAATTCTCTGTCTTTAACCCTAGTGCTCCCTCTAAGTGTCACCCATGTGGTGAGCCAGAACTGTCTTTGCAGCCTCAGGATGGGTGAGATGGAAGTAGCTGCTCCCCCTATTCTCCCAAGCCGGCTCATACAGGAGGCAGTGCTACTAATCAGAGTTAGGTTGCTACACACACACACACACACACACACACACACACACACAGCGGGTAAACAGCAAATGAAAGTAGCTAATTTTGTCGGTTGTGTGTGTGTGTGTGTGTGTGTGTGTGTGTGTGTGTGTGTGTGCCCACGTGCATGTGTTTATTTATTCAAAATTACCCATTCTAAAGACTTAAACCTTGCCTGTGATACAAGTTGGACCTGCTGGAGAGACAGGTACATATCTCAGAGACTACTCCTTCTCTGTAACAGGCTCCCCATCCATGTGAAGCAGAGTTCCTCCCTAAACCAAGTCAAGTGTAACTTGGACAATTGGATGGGGAACAGGAAATTCATCCTTGGTTTGGCACCCATGTCTCTAATGGACACAGGCAGGTTGTAAATGGTTCATCTCCCAGGCCCCTGGTTGTAAGTGTTTCACCTCCCAAGCTCCTGCTTACACCTTTCAAGGGTACCAGAACTTGTCAGATATTTGGGATGCATGGCTAGGTTAAAAAAGGCCCTTGTGGTTGTTACCCTAGTAAACATCTGAGAACCTATTCCTTCAATCTATTAGTTGCTCACCCTTTTTCCAATAGGAATTAATTTTCCAATACAGCTCGAACATTGGCAAATATTACTTTCTGAACAAACAAAAGGTTTACCAAGAAACTTGCAGTATGAATCTGAGAAATGTCCCAAGAGGTCATCAAAGAAGGAAAATGAATCATGGTATTGTTGTATTAAGTAATTACTCCTAAGGTATGACAGGAAAAGGAAAGATAAAACAACATCATGTAGTTAAGACAAGGCCTGCTTTATGTGAAAAAGATGTCTATTAGAAAGCTTTTGCTATAGGGTCCTTTTTGAAATAGATTAATAAGTAATAAAATAGAAAAAGTACTGGGTAAAACATTAACTTATAATCAACTTTGTAATAATGTATACAACTGTTGTCCTTTTATAATACTTCTGACGCTTAAGAATATCATTACTGTTATAAAGAAAGTACCAACCATTTCCTTGTGTATATTACAATGTTTGCACCATGAATCACCATGCTCCTACTTAGTGATAACCAAGCCTACTGAAATCAACTTGTCAGAAACTCATTCCAACAAAAAATGTAAAACTAATATACCTACATAAGGGGTTAGCCTCCACATCCCTGAACGTATTTATACCAACTCAGCAGATATACAAATGCAGAGGAAAGGGAAATCCCTAAAATGAATCACAGCTCTCAGACATTTAAAGGTGCACTTGTAGTGACTTTTTTTATGAAAACACTGGTCTTAGCGTTCTACATCAGATAGCAAAAACTGGCAAACTGAGTACTCGCAAAGTTTGAACTTGATGACATGCAGGGAAGTCCTTTATGGGCTTGTACATCAAACCATCTAGAATATTTTTTTTTCTGATGCTAATATGCAGGCTTAATGATTTGAAAGTTATCAGTCTATCATTGGGACAAACATATTTTGAATATCCGCTGTCTAAACATTCAAGTTGCAGCAGTGTCGCATCTGGCTATTTTAAAAAAGGATACAACCCATTACTGTCAGCGACCTTGTAAATATTTACAATATAACACGGTTATTCAAGAGGATTAAAGGGTGTTGCTGCCATAAAACAAGAACGTATCTTTCTTGTTCCACTGTAAACTTCCGGCACTGGCATTAAAGTACAATTTACAAATCTGACATTTACCTTCACTTCAGCAAACTTGTTTGAAATTTCCTTTGTTCCATCATGTTTCCTTCATCGCTTTTGCAGTCTATTATAAAAACCTGTTTTTTCACTTTTGCAGCTATTTAGTTAGCTACACTGCTGTTTTGTAATGGAATAATATTTATTATAGTAAGGCCGTCTTTTTCTTGCACATTCAATAATACATTAGCAAATGATGTAGTTCGACAATCTATATAAACTGCTCTACCCATTACATAATTTATATCTTACAGTCTACTGACTGAGTCAGTTCATTTATCTTATCATCTGCTTCTGTGATGCTGAGAAAAAAATTCAAAATTACAACACTTACAAACTGCAGATTATTACATGCATAACAATGTTATAAATTATTATTTTATTTTATTTTACATATGATAACAGGGGGTGTATGACTGAGCCGAAAAGGCCCTTTTTCAGCAGAGGCCCGGGGAGAAAAGCTCCACAAAGAAAAATTACAGACACATTTAGGTATTTAGACATAATCAGTATACACACAAATTACAAAAGACATGTTTTTACAGTGGTAGGCGGCACATCAACAGTTACAGTAGAGAGAACAAACAAAAAAATATTAATTTAAAAATAAAGGCAATTAATAGATTTGTGGTGTACAGCTGAAATTTGGAACATAGGTAGAATACATACATAGTACGCAGGTACAGTACATACATTGTAGATTAGCCAGTGTTTGTGAGTAAGATTGAAAACTATTATCAAGTACTCTAGGTTTAGTATGTGTACCTTATCCGCTTTCACTAGCCTGGGGAGCAATCATGGCACTGCCAACTTTGCTTGAGATGTTGCCTGATGAGGTCTTTAAAGAAGGCTTTGGATGATTTGTTTTGAATGCTAGTAGGGACAGAGTTCCATTTTTTAGCCACTGAACTACTATATAGTGCATCTCCAAAGCTATTGTTGCTGTTGGTGACTTCTAGTAGTAGTTTGCTTGATGATCTAAGAGGCCTTTTGGCTGAGTGATGTTGTACTAGGTTTTTGAGGGCAGGACACTTATTGGGGAGGTAACAGATAGAATGACAGGACAGAGCTGATTGTAGGTTAGGAGGTTGGGCAGTTCAAGCCAGTGGAGCTGTCTCAAAACAGTACAGTGATGAGTTCTATATGAGCAATTTACAGCAAAGCAGGCAATTCTGTTATAGCAGGCTTCCATTTTGCTTAATTCAGTTTTGTTGAGATTAGTCAGAATGGGAGATGCATAGAGTAGGGTGGATAGAAGTTGGGAGCGAGCAATGGCTGATCTTGTGTTGTTTGTAAGAAATGGTTTGATACAGTAGAGCGACTCCAGTTTGGCATGTACTTTTTTAATAGTTAAGTTGAGATGACTATCAAATTTTAGGTGGGAGTCTATGGTTATTCCCAATAGCTTAGCCTGTGCCACTGGAGCAATTGGAGTAGCATTAGTGGAGTAGATAGTGAATTGACTGTTAGTGTTTTTGTTAGAACTGGTTATAATCATAAGCTGAGTTTTCTTTGGATTGAAGATAAGTTGGGCTTTGGTAAGGTAGTTTTCAACATCAGAGAATGCTAGTTGAGTTGTTTGCAGGAGGGTGTGAATGTTTTGTGCAGCACAGATTAAGGTAGTGTCATCTGCATACTGAGTGATAGATGCATGCTGTGTGGAGGTATGGAGGTCATTTGTGAAGACTGTGAATAGTAGTGGTCCTAAGATCGAACCATGTGGGACTCCTATAGTTATGGGCAGCGGAGGAGAGAGACAATTTTCCCATTTCACAGCTTGGTACCTGTCAGTTAAGTAGCTTTGGAACCAGGTAAGAGTGGAATTTGATAGATGATATTGGTTTAGTTTGTTTAGCAGGATTTGGTGTGAGACTGTGTCAAATGCTTTGGACATATCCAAAAAAAGAGTTGACACTTGTAGGCCTTCATTTTTGAGACGGTTTACTGTGTCTGTGAAGCAGAGGAGGGCTGAGGGCTGTAGTGGTACTATGGGCAGGTCTGAAACCATGCTGAGTAGGTGACAGGATGTTGCTGTCTAGGAGATATTTTAGCATCTGGGTATGGATGCATTTTTCTAGGATTTTGGCCAGGGGGGAGTAAAGCAATGGGTCTGTAGTTATTAAGTTCAGTGGAGGTCCCGCCTTTATGTATGGGTGTAACATAGGATATTTTCAAGAGTTTGGGCACATAGTTTTCAACAATTGATCTGTTTATGAGAGTGGAGACTGGGATAGCAATAGCATCTGCTGTGAGTTTCAAGAAATAGCTGGGGAGTAGGTCGGCTGCTGTTGATGAGGTTTTTAGTTTGGAGAGCATGCTTTTGATTGAAGTGGTGGAAACTGTTTTGAGGGTAAAGCTTGTATTAGTGTTATTTGTGTTGGGGGATGGTGAGGAAGGAACTATCCTGTGATACTAAGAATAGAATTGAGTTCACAAAGTGGGAGTTGAATTGTGTTTCAATGGGAACTTTAGTGTCAGGGGTGGTTGGTTTGGGGGTAGCCTTTTGGGTGGATTTTAGTAGCTGGTTTACATTTTTCCAAAATTTTTGTGGGTTGTGTTGGTATTTAGTTTATAATGTTGTGTAGTAGGATTTTTTTGTACAGCCTAGTGCATTTTTTTGCACGGTTGCGCAGTTCTTGGCACTTAGGCTTTGTGTTTCTTTGTTTTTTTGATAGTAAAACCAGGCAGTGTCTCTGGACTTGAGGATTTGTTTGGTTTCTTTACTGAGCCAGGGGTTTGTAGAGGTTCTAACCTTGATTTTGTGCAATGGAGCGACAGTGTCTAGGTGTTGAAGAAATGTTTTGTTGAAATATGCTACAGCCTGGTCAAGTGGGAGGGTTTTTAGGGGGTTTCAGTCACAGTTACAGAGTAAAGTGTTGAGGACCTCAGGAGAGAATTTTTTTGTGTTTCTAGTGGATATATAGTTAGTGGTTTTACATATGCTTGTTCTACTACGTATAAAGTATATTATGTTGTGGTCACTTAAGGTGTCTGGGAGACTGCCTGTGTGAGGGTACAATGTGGGGTTGTTGGTTAGGACCCAGTCAAGGATGGATTCCCTTTTAGATTTTTTATCACATCTAGTTGGAATTTGGACTAGCTGCTGGTAGCCATGGAGATTTATTAGATTACTTGGTGGTTCTGATATACAGGTCAACCAATCTAGGTTGAAGTCCCCCAGAATAAGGGTTTCTTGTGGTATGTGGAAGAACATCAGGATAAGAAGTCTTCAAGGTTAGCAGGTGTATTACCAGGTGGAATATAGATCACAATTGTGGTGATGACCTTTTTAGGGTGAAGTTGAAGTTGTGAGATAAGTATGTCCCAATTATTGGGGGAGGGGTAGGAGTTTGGTAACTGATGGACAGTTAAGTTTGACTTGTACAGTAAGGCAGTTCCACCCCCTTTACGAAGTGGGCTGTCTTGTCTAATGATATTGTAGCCGGTAGGGAGAACTTCTGAGTTAGCTATGTTTTTATTTAGCCAGGTTTCTGTTAAAGCAACTATGTCTGGGGAGGAGTGTGCTATTGTGGCCTGGAGTTCAGTTATTTTATTTTTGATACTTCTAATATTAATATTTAGCATTAAAAGATGGTTGGTTTTGCTGCTGTTGTTGATTTGCCCAGGGATGAAGAAAGTGGAGATGTTATGTTCTGACATTTGTGTTGGAGCAGTTTGAGTTGGACAGGATGGATTTGGGCCTGGGATGGGGTGGATATCCCCACTTATGGTGAGCTTGGAGTTAAAATGGTTATACAGATGTTGGAGTTTGGTGAGGAGTGTGAGAAAGTATTGTGTTTTTTTGGAGTAGGAATGCGAGCATATGTGTTTAGTCCTGAATTGGTCCGTTATGTAGTTCTTGAATAACTGTGGGCAGATATTATTATAATGTCTTTATACGAGAGTGCATAATGCAGTGTTGTGCTACTAAGTTTAGGGATATTGCTAGAGTGATAACTTGCGGTGTTGTAAAGAATTATGAGAAGACAGACTAGACTTAGCTGTGTGATAGTCATGGTTATAAAGTTTAAGTTGTTTCTAGGTGGGTGGTCTGAATAGGAATTAAAGAGTTGCACTATATGTGGATGGGGAAGTAGTGTGGGTGATGTAAAAAATGCTTAGTGGGAATGAGAATGATTGGGAGTATTTTGTGTGGAGCTAGTTGGTGTGGTATAATGTGATATGACTTGAGGAGCTGTGATTGGTGGAGGTGATGTGAGGGTGAGCTGTGGGTATGGCTGTGATTACTATAAATGTAGAGGTAGTGGAGGCCGGAGGGAATAGGGGGCAGGGCAGGGGAGTGGAGAGAGCCTGAGCGTTAGCGAAGGCGAACGGAGTGGGGCAGAGCCAACCAAGACAAAAGAAAAAGTAAGTATTACTTTACAAATCTGAACACTTTTAAAACAAATTCCTGAGGTCTAATGGCTTACCGGCAAGCAGAATGTAATTGCTGAGGAGCATTTGTGTCCTGGTGGGAGACTAGAAATTTAAAGATGGCTCCATGCTCAGCAGGATTCTAATATAGACTTTGTATTGGGGTAGGGAGATAGCACAAGGCGTGTAAACCAAGTGGAATGAAAAGAAACCAGAGAGGAAATCAGTGAAGGCCTCAGAGGGGGCAAGTAATAACTCAAACTACCTGTAAAGTGAAGGAGAGAAGAGACAGCAAAGTTTATTAAGGTTGGGAATGTGTCTTCACATTGACTTGCTGATTAGTAACCAGTTTGTGCACAGATTAGAGTAGGGAGATACATTAACAATGAAGGGGAATGTATAGAGATGCAAATAAACAGGTGGGCCTCCAAGTGATACAAACTAAGGCAGAAAGCACTGAGAGGGCTGCTTGATGGTTAATTTAGTCACAGGGATGTGAATTAAATGTATACTGTTTATTGGACAGTTAAGATTACTGTACTAGCGGGGGAGGGGAGGACACAAGCAAGGGAGCCCGCAGGATTTTTTGCAGGGGGGTGCAAACACAAGCCCCGCCCACACAACCCCACCCCTCTGCTGCAACGCCCACTCAGCCCCACCCCCACCCCTGCCCACGCAGCCATTCCAGTGTCCCAATACTTGGCTATTTTTCCCCATTTGTCATAGATACTGTTCAAATCTCTCAGTGTGCATACTGTTTTATGCTTTACTTCTACAATGATTACAGATATTTGGATTGCATTTACAACTTTTATTTCAAATTTAATAGCACAAACACTGATAGACATTTACTAAACCTAAACAAAGCAATAGTCTTACAATGAAAAGAGACTTACATTAAAACTTCTCTACCTTTGAAACCCACACTCACCCAAACAACATTGAAACCCGCATTCAAAGAAAATGCATCTGGCCAGTGGCAGGGTAAGTTTACCTTTGGGCTGTTTTCAAATCATAGACTCCTTGCACACATTTTTAGAACCATGCAAAAGTTATTTGATTCACCTTCCTGACTGTATTAATTATACTATATAATAATTGAATTATATCCCTTGTATAATACAGCACCACTTGTTAGAGTGTGTTTTAAATTTATAGTTCTGAACATTTTTCCTTTAAGCAATGAAACAAATCATATGAACCAGTAATGACAACCTGCCCAATTCAAAATACTTCAACCATAAAGGGCCACTCTACTCAAACTTCTGTCATACAATCCACCAATATCAATCAATATGCAGAATATTTGCAGAAGTAAAACTCATCTGAATAATTCCACATTAAAGAGATCTGAAACCAGTGAAGAGGTTGTTGCTAGAAAACAACTTTATATTTCAGTGTTTCATCTACAAATTCACTGCCTGCTGCCCTTGAAAAATAAATTGCCTATGTTATATTAAAAAAATGGTAAGCTGGTATATTGCAATAGGGAATGGGCGGCAAGCTGAAAAACAAGTTAATAGTTGTTAGGCATCTCATCCAAAGGAGTATATACACCCCCTTAAAATACAGATCTACATGTTGTGGGAGTAGAACCTACAGCCCTCTGTATCAAGATGCAAGTATGCTACCTGCTGTGCTGCTTTAAAAATTCTATACCACAATACTGATACTGTTTGCTAAACAAAACAGTTGCACATTTTAAGCAGGCTTAGCACGAACAGCAGTAAAACCCTCTTCCCTTGAAGCTCACAATTCCTTGAAAATGCACTTGAAAATAAATTCTACCTGCTAACTCTTAGGCATTTCACACTCTTTAACACACACCTCAACCTCTAAGTGCAAGAAATCTGGACAAAGCCTAAAGTAAATTGGAGCAGATTATAAATATTGCTCTCATGAACTTAGAGCATTGCTAGAATAACAGGATTTATGTTAGTATGCATTTTTCTAAAGGATATGACATCTAAAACTCAAATGGCTGTCATTATTTAGCAACTTCAATGCTTTTTAGGAGGAATATGGGGCAAAATCTGGACATTCTCCAAAACGCTGGACAGCTGAGGGGTATGCTTCCTCCTTCTTATACATACATACATACATACAGACACACATACACACCATACCTCTCAATCTGTTAACAGAAGAAATCTGGACAAAGCCTGTTATAATGTTGGGGATAAAGGCCCAAAACTAGGGACACATTAGAAAGTGTCTAGAATAACAGGATTTATGTTAGAATTAATTTTTCTGAATACTATGAAATCTGAAACTGAAATGCATGTCATTATTTATTAACAACTTTATTCAGATATAGTTGGTTGCCTCAGTACTCACCGTGGCTTGCATTTTCTCCTCTCTTGAATGGCCCACTCTGCTTAACTTGTGTATTATTTCCTCCGTCACTTCACAGTGGGTTGCAAGGCAGCTTCATCACTAGTGTGTGCACAAAATATAATGCCTTCAATGAGTCTTGCAAGAAATCACATGCAATCATGGCACAAAGGTTCTACTGAAGATGCTTCCAATTTTTCTTATACACGAACACGGCAGAAGCCAGAAACAGCTGTTATTCCACAGCTAGATGCAGCAGTAGCAAAACAAATTGCAAAGAACCAAAATAAATTGAACCCAATTGTATCTACCATTATTTACTGTGCAACCCATGACATTCCTCTCTGTGGAAAAGAAGGCTCTGGTGGAAATTTGTGTTACTTGTTAGATTTTCGTATTGAAGCTGGTGACACAATACTGAAACAGCACAGTGAAACAGCTGCAGGAAATGCTTGGTACACATCCCATAGGGTGCAAAATGAGCTGTTGGCAGAATATGAACACGTACTTCAAAAGGAGATTGTTTGTGCGGCAAACAGGGCAGTTGGATTTAGTGTATTGTCAGATGAAACTGCAGATATCTCAGACATTGAGCAGTTGTCATTGGGCATTTGGTTTGTTGATGATGACTGTATTCGAGAAGAGTTTGCGGTTTTTGTTCCCATTGTTGTGAGAGATGCACAGTCTGTATCAAATATCATTGTCAGTGAATGCATAAAGTGTGATCTAGACCTGGAAAAATTACTCAGACAGGCTATGACGGCTGCTCCATAATGGCAAGCATCCAGAATGGTGGTCAGGCAAAGATTCATGAAAATTATCCAAAAGCAGCCTTTACCCACTGTGCGTCTCACAGACTAAACCTTGTAGTCAATGATCTGAATGATGTTCCTGAAATAAGTAGTGCTGTTGGTGTTATCAAGATTATTTTTTCCATGATAGTCCAAAACGATGAGCATTGGCACCAGCTATACCTCTTCTGTGTGAGACATGATGGACTGAGAAATATAAATCCATTTGTGTGTTTAGTCAGAACTTTGAGAAAATATTTGACTGGCTGATCTTCAGAAGAGCACTGCTGGTGAAACCAGACAAAATGCATATATGTTACTCAGCGCTTGCTCTTCGTGCACGTTTCTTATTTTTCTCTTCATTATTGCAAATTACTCATCAGTTCTTGAGCCTGTTGCCCAGATGTTTAAGTCTGTTCAACTTGATATAGTAGAGGCTCAACAACACATCAACAGACTCATTGAAATATTCAAGGAGCACCACAACCATGCTGAAAAACACTTTAGGAATGACATTCTCAGTAAGGCAAGATCACTAGCAGATAAATTTAGTATTGAGTTAGTGTTGCCAAGGATTTGCAGTCGACACACCGAGCAAATACAGTAGGCGTGGATTTTGAGAGTTATTACAGAACAAGTATTTATATTCCCTATCTTGACTCATTAGTTTCTTCACTGACGTCTTACTTTTCCACCATTAACACTGCTCAGTTCAACTTATTTTATCTGCATCTTAAAATGATGCAAAACCTACAACGTGAAGAATTCTGAAAACGAATTGCCGTCAGTAATGAACTATATCATATTGTTACTATATATGAATGATCACTTCTTGTCTGATGCATTGACTTTGAAGTTATAAGACAACCTAAAGAATCCAATGGGCTACTCAGGGGCAGCCCGTGCTATTGGACTGCCAGACTGCAGCCCCCTCAGCTGTAAAATAAAGAAATAAAGAAAATAAAAGAAAAAGAATAAAAGAAAAAGAAAAGATAAAAAAATTTTAAAATTGCGGACTTTCGCGCATGCGCACTAGTCTGGACTGTTGCTGAGACAGTCAGGAGCATGCGCAGACTGTCTCAGCAGCAGTCCGGACTGGGAAACATGAAGAACAGAGCTCCCAGAAGTCTATGCAGTTTTAAACTGCATAGACTGTCGCTGGGAACAGATCGGACCCGGATTGCAACGTCGGCAGGCTGGAGTCTCATCTGGGATCTCGCGGTGGATGTGCTCCAGGAGTCTCGTCAAGGTTCTCGTGGGGATGTGCTCGAATGCGCCAGCTATGGGATATAATGGCCAAGCTATATGGATCGTGGACAGGGATGTAATGGCCCAGCTATGAACGAAGGGATCTAAGGGTGTGTGTGTGTGTGTGTGTGTGTGTGTGTGTGTGTGTGTGTGTGTGTGTGTATGTGTGTGTGTGTGTGTGTGTGTGTGTGTGTGTGTGTGTGTGTGTGTGTGTGTGTGTATGTGTGTGTGTGTGTGTGTGTGTGTGTGCGTGCATGTATGACTTGCTTATTGCATTGCTATAGTATTATTAGTTGTGTTTATATCGGTGTTTGAATGTCTGTTAAATACATCAGTGTGGAACTAACTATTTAGTTATGTGATTTAAGGCAAAGTATGATTTTTCTGTTGAGATAAAGATGTGTCCCTGGTATTAATGGTTACCATTGTGCAAGCAAAGCTTGTTATATATTGCCAGAGACTTGTACCTACACTAGCACACAGAAACTCTTGTCCAACTTTTTGCTGGTAGGTTACTACACTTTGCATTATTTAAAGTTGGTTTCACATGTGAGCAGACTATTGAGATATTCCTGAATGGCCTATTACTGCACGCTCCAAGTAGCACTTACATTTCCAAGTCACTCCTGGATATGACGGGTCTTCAGGTCTTCTTTTATCATTAAGATATGGTTCTACAACAGAAAACTGAAGTGTTTTTGAAGGAAGACATTAAGGCAGAATAGTCCATTTCCCAAATGAAAAAAAAAGTTCTGAATTTCTTACATACAGAATATCAGTTTATCTTCTCTAGTTACAAATAGCACATGTTTAAACAAGACAGGTAGTTATGGTACGACATGTAATTTCTGAGGTGGAGCTCCATCCCCTAAACATCCCCCTGCTTATATATTTTAACTCTGATGCAGCACAACATTGAATTAAGGACAGATATTTAGTTTATACACAAAGTCTGATATCATACTAATCTCTGACATAGCAAGCATATATAAGTGGAAAGATGTCTGGAGTATATGACTTGCAAAAATATTTTTTTAAGGCTTTCAATATCCAGGCAGTACACCTTAACATATTCATCAGTTCATTTTCTTTCTTTTTCCATTCTGGTAGCCTGTATTTTTCCAGTTGATTATTACCCCCAATTTCTCAAACTTATTTTTATACATTAATGTTTCACACTTTAACTATGACGTTTATGGTGTATAAACATTGGTTTAATTCTTTTGTAAAGTACTCAGCGTCCTGTAGGAAAAGTAATGCGGGATGTTATCTGAGTGTTGAGATTTTATTACAAATCTGTAGAAATTAAATGGTTATGTATAGAATGCAAATTCCTAATTTAGACTTTTACCGAGTACCTGCATTCTTTGAAGTGTTCTGCAATGTAAACATTATCTGCTCTGTTAAAATATAAGACAATGTTGAAATGTAATTTTTGTATTAATTATGTATGTTTACAGGAATAATACAGTCGAGAAATTAGTAATTTGGTTTTCTAGATTACTGCTGTTTGGTTTCAGTATATTTGTTTTAAGTCCTCTAACATTAAACCCTTAGGCTTAGTGAACAGGTTGATACTACAGGTAGATAAATAAAATACACCTGAACAGGATGATAGTACACACTGCAGGTACATCTGCAGCCCTTGCATTTGAGACATTCCTGAACAGGTTGCAATTCTCACTGAAGGTACATGGGAAGCCTTTACTTCATAGAGAATTATCTGAATAGGCTGCTGCTGCACACTGCAGGTAGATCACTGCATAGAAGGTTGTCACTGCAGAGAGCAAGCATATGTTTTTGTCTTTTATTTCTGAGATACAGGCTGGTACTGAGACAACTTTGAACAGACTCTTACTGCCCACTTCAGGTAGGTCATTCAGGCACACCTGAACTTTGGTATTGCATGTATCAAATCCATCTGTAAAACTTACATCAGTGAGACACTCTTTAAAAGGCAAGTGCATCTGAAGGCTTTACAGACAACCCTGCTGCCAAGCAAAAATAAATGGCCATGACACTATTTCCTTTCCAGTCAAATGCAACATGAACAGCAGTTTGAATTGTTATCCAGAATGTATGGTAATGGAGTGTTTTGACTGTGGGCTTTCTAAGTGCCACTAGGGAGGTGTGTGTATGTGTGACTGCCCAGATAAATATACCTGGTGGCTAGAGAGAGTCAGGCAACAGTAGTGGTTAGAGAATAACTCAGTCTCAAACCCTGAACCTTGGGTGCAGATAGCAAGAGCCTGAATTCTCTACCCACCATCACTTGTGGAAACTGCTCAAATTTTTGCCTCATATTTTTGTTCTGTTCTGTTCCTCATAAAATCTGTGGTTTCCTGGATTTAATTCACTAAATAATGACAGGCATTTGAATTTCAGACTTCAAATTCTTCAGAAAGCACATAGCGACACAAAACCTTGTATTCTAGCAATTTTCTAAGTTTATAAGATCAATATTTGAAATGTGTCCCTATTTTGGGGCTGTATTCTCATATTACTGGCTTTGTCCAGGTATTTTGTGGTAAGAGGTTGAGAGCTATGGTGAGAACAGAATTCACTGAATATGTTTGGGGGCTGTATTCCCCCATTATTAGCTTTGTCCAGGTATTTTGTGCTAAGAGGTTGAGAGCTATGGTGAGAACTGAATTCACTAAATGATAGCCGTTTAAGTTTCAGTCTTCTCATGTTTCAAGAAACAGTTGGTTTTGCATAGTGGTATGTTGCTCTGACTGTCGTGCACAGAGTTCTGGGGCCAAGACTTGGCAGTGAAATGCATGGTAGGAACAAAGTATTTTATTCTAGCAACTTTCCAAGATTATACAGGCAATGTTTAAAATGTGTCCCTGCTTTTTGGGCTTTGGCTTTTTACAGATTTCTTGTGCTGCAAAGTTGAAAGATACAGTTGAGTGTCAAGTGGATTTTACAAGGAGCTGAGAGCTTTAGCGGAAGATAAGTTTACTGCTGCTTATGCTGAGTCTGCTTGCATTGTTAATAGCACAACAGGTAGTATACTATGCTTTTGATGCAGAAGGCTGTGGGTTCTACTCCCACAGTATGTAGATACATTACTGTACTGTGTTGTACTTTTAAAGGGTGTGGATGCTGCAGTCCTGAGAATGTCCTCTTTGAGGGAGATACCTAGTAACTATGAACCTGTTATCAGTTTGCCATCCCTTCCCTATTGCAATATTACTAGCTTATCATTTTTTAATGTAAAATAGGCAATTTATTCCTTAAGGGCAACAGGCACTTTATTTGTAGATGAAACAATGAAATATAAAGTTTGCTAGCAGCAACCTCTTCATTAGTTACAGATCTCTTTAATGTGGAATTGTTTAGATGACTTTTACTTCTGCAGAGATTGTGCATATTTACTGATACTGGTGGACTGTAGAAGTTTGAGTAGACTTTTATGATGGCAATGTTCTGAATTGGGCAGTTTTGTCATTACTGGTGCATGCATTTTGTTTCATTGTTTACTGGAAAAAATATTCAAAACAAATTTAAAACACTCTCTAACAACTGTACTGTATTATACAAGGAATATAATTTAATACAGTCAGGAAGGTGCATCAAAGAACACATGTATGTTTCCTGTGCAAGGGGCCTATGATTTGAAAACAGCTCAAAGTTGATCTTTATCTGCCACTGGCACCCGTGGAGGGTTTGCAATTAATAAGTAATTGTAATGATCAGAGTTATAGATTACTTTTAATTTCAGAACTGCATGTAGATTCTCTTATTTTTGTCAGCTGCTCAAGTATTTTCTTTGAATGCTGTTTCAATGAATGTGAGTTTCAAGGGCAGAGAAGTTTTAATGCCAAGTCTGTTTTCATTGTGAGACTGCATTGCTTTGTTTAGCAGATGTCTATTAGTGTTTGTGCTGTAAAATGTAAAATAAAACTTCTAAATGAAATCCAAATCATCATCGAAATAAAGCTGTATGCACATTATAGTGTTTATGGTAAATGGGGAAAAATAGCCAAATAATGGGACAGTGAAATGGCTGTGGGGGGTGGCCCCATTCAACCAAATTCAAAGACAGTCCCGGCTGAACTATACCTCTCAACTGTCCAGATTTTTGCAGAATGAATAGATTTTTGCTTATTTTTGGTTTGTTCCTCATAAAATTTGTGGTTTTCTGACAAATCATTTAGGAATGAAGTCACTACATAATGACAGACATTTAGTTTCAGACTTCATAGCCTTCAGAAAAATGCATGCTAAAGCAAGACCTGTTATTCTGTCAACTGTCTCAGTTTATACAAGAGCAATTTTACTGATTGTATGCTCCCCCAATATATTTGGCCTTGTCCAGATTTCCTGCATTGAGGTTGAGAGATATGTGCAAATAAATTGCTTTATAGAATTAGGTATATCCATACCTCTCAACTGTCTCTGGTTTTGGCTCAAAGTGTTGCTCTCACCCTAATAATCCCTCCTTAAAATGGCAAATTTGGAAGAAATTGTGAATGGTTTACAATTAATATGTAATTGCAATGATCAGAGTTATAAATTACTTTTAATTTCAGAACTGCATGTAGATTCTCTTATTTTGTCAGCTGCTCAAGTTAACAGTACTAATATTAAAAAAGTGTCCCTTCTTTGACAGGTTCCCAGCTGTATTGTGTGGCTATTTTATATTTTTGCATCACATTTTTTGTCCATTTTTCATAAAATTGTGGTTTTCCTGTAAATTAGTAGAAAATCATTAAAGACTGATGTTAGAAAATAATGACAGACATTTGAGTTTCAGATTTCATACCCTTCAAAAAATTCATACTAATGCAAGACCTACTATTCTATTATCTTTCTAAGTTTATAAGAGCAATATTTACAATTGTCCTTAGTTTTGGGCCTTTGTCCCACTCCTGTTTATGGTTTTGTCCAGATTTCTTGCTCTGAGGTTGAGAGGTATGACAAATCTGTCAGGGCTATCACCATCAGCCAGAGACATTTCAAATTGTGACATACTTGTACCCCACTTCCCCATGTAGTAACTCTGGATGTGTCCAAGCAAGGCAAGAAGCAGTTATGCAGTGTAAGTGTGCAGAGTATCCCCCCATCCAAGTTAGGCATAAGTACTACAGTAGCTTTTCATCTGTCCTTGATTTTGCAGAATATTCTGGTTTTCTGTCATATTTTTATACGGTTGATTTATGCTTCTTATTCAGAAAATGCATGTTTTTGCAGTACCTGTTTGTCTGTGTTTAACTAGCAATGCTTTAATGACCATCCGGTAAGCTTGTCTGAGATTGTAAGATACAAGTAAGCTTTAATAAGCATACAGTTAAAGAATTACCAACATTGAAAGCCTTTTTGTTGTTGCCATGCAGAGAATATTTTCATAACTAGATAACGTATAAGCCTTGGGTATTGAAATACATATGATAGTATTTGTAATAAAGGACAGGATTACAGTATTTTCAGAACCTCGTTACATTTGTTGGAGACTTGCAGTCATCTTTACAGGCTTTACACATAAACTAAACAAAATGCCAATCTATCATGTGTGGTCCATAACATGTGCAGTAATCCTTTAGGCAATTTATCTTGAGCTTGTTTCTTGTTTGCTTTCCATTTTTTATTTTGATCATGTTTTCCCCATGAAACAAGTAGACAGTTGTTGTTAGGCAGCAGGTCTTTTTTTGGATAAAGAACATTTTTAAAAGTGGGGGTATCACACAGATTGCTACTTTCAGCATGTTACTTGGTACTTTTATAAAGCTGAATATAAATTATAATTAGAACTGCAGTGCAAGGAGCAGTGGTTTGAGTTGAGTGCTGCTTGTTTTTTTATACTTGATTTTGACTAGCATTCCAGTAATGTACTTAAAAAGTAATTTATTTGTTCATGCCTCACAACCTTTTTGTTTCCACCTAGATATTAAATAAGCTGTCATGTAGCCGATGCATTTAAATATTTTTTTCTTCTACACTTCATTTTGTCTTGATTGGACTCTCATAATAATGGTTTGGCACCCAGGGCAGCGTATTTAATTAAAGCCCCAGTTTTTGTGTTGTTTTGCATAGCTCTGCCCCTTTTTAGTTGGCCACACCCCTTCCCATTTGCCCCACACATTCAGTTGTCTCCTGCAGCCCCCCTTTGATTTGAAGTCTCCAGCCGCCAGTGGGGCTACTACTACCTTTGTAGTCAATATCTTGCAGATCTTCTATCAATGATGTTACTGAACAAAACAAACAAAAAAAGTGTCCAGTATGGGATTAAAAAAAAAACATTTTCTGATGTGTTTCAGCTACACTAATGATTAACATGTGCATCATGCTAACCTGGACAACAACAAAAAATAAATACATAAAACTAGTTGATTTTTGCTTTTATACATGTTTATGCAAAGAAAACTTAATACTGCAGTAAGCACCATTATACCTCTCAACTGAACAGATTTTCGCAGAATGTCCAGATTTTTGCCTCATATTTTTTGTGTTCTTCCTAAAATCTGTACTTTTCTGGCAAATATCTGTGGATTGAAGTCATTAAATAATGATAAACATTTGAGTTGAAGAGTCCACATCCTTCAGAAATTTCATGCTAATGCAAAGCCTATTATTCTAGCAACTTTCTAAGTTTGTAAGAGCAATATTTAAAATCTTTCCCTACTTGTTCCCCCATCATTTTAATCTTTGTCCAGATTTTTTGCTCTAAGAGGTTGAGACTGAGGTATGAATTATGGATAGGAATATATGTTTTATGCACAGTCTTCACAGTTTCCCTTAAAATGTCAATGAACCTCACATGAACTTGTTTATATTCTCCTGCTTTGAAAATCTGGCTAGTGTTTTTTTAGTTTTTCCTTTCTTGTCTTATCTTAGGTACATCTTCAACATTATCTCTACTAAACATACTGTATGAACAGTCATATGTTACTACCTACTATACTTTTAATTGTATGTCTAAACCATTATGCTTATGTAAATATCTTATGCAATCATATATCTGCTATATTTTATAACTGTGTAAACCACAATACAGCTTTGTCCAGTCGGACCTCCCTGGTAAACAAATGCAAAATAAAAAAAAATCTGACCTTTATGTGGATTCAAAAAAAAAGAAAAGTACATCATGTAACAGAAGTCAAACAATGGCTCTCTGTGAATTTACTATACCATTCTCTAACTGAATGCACATTACTTAATGTTAACTGATAAAACAATTAAATAAAAATACAGTATGACAGGGGAAGAAGATAATGCTTTATGATTTGTAAACTGCTCATAACTTGTCACAATCCTTGAAGGGTATAAAACACCTCTTTTTAACCTCTAGAGTCTGGAAAACAGCTTTTCTCAATAAGCAGCAATAAAGACTCCAGCATATAATAAAAATGCATACACACCAGAACATAACAGTTAAACATACTGTGCATGTCTCTCTGCATATTTGTAAATTAGTAAGCCATGTCTTTTTAAACCTGTAGTAAATGTTATGTTCTCCATGATAACATTATATATGTAGCTCTTTGCATACTCTCACCTTAGTAAACATCCTGTAGTGACAAGAACACGGTCTCTTTGGGAGTTACTATGCAATATGCTTAAATCAAAACTACTTGCAGAAGACAATGTTAATCCATCCTGAATGTGACCAATACAACACTTCATTAAAATATCTATAAATCTACTAAGAAAACAGATTTCTGCCTCAAAGTAAGAAGTAATTAAAAACAGCTAATAACAACAACAACTCCCCCTCTTTGGTCTGACGTCCTGTGATTTGTAATGCTAGCCACTCTCCAAAAAAATATTTGTTTGGGACTTCCTTATCAATTAAGGTAGATCACCAGCAAAAATCAGCACTCCTTGAAGATGTGACAACAATGCAAACAGCACAACATAATTCTCCCGATAAGTACTGCAAAATATTCTATTTGCCATTTCTTATTTAACCAACTGCATATGGGCAGAAGCTGGAACACAGAGGTGAAGCAATCAATACCTTTATTTGGCCAAGATGGGTTTTACAATGCACCTACTGGAGCTTCACCTTCAACAGGGTCAGGCAACAACTACTAAATAAACAAAATCCTATGTTTAATAAAATAAACAGATCTAACGTCACCACATTTCATATTTTGAAAGTTTACTATTATAAATACTAACCCATCTCTAAACTTGAGTGCAGCGTGGTATTCTAAGAAAATAAAATCTAAAATATATTCATTCAGAAAGAGTAACAAATTATAAAACTTAACCAGCAGCCAATGTCTTGTCACATCAGGACAAAGTCCAATAAAAAGTTTTCCAAATTTCAAACCGAATTATTTATAGGTAGCACAATTGAAGTTACAGAAACTCCCAATCCCACAGTGTCTGAAAACTTTTGAACTTAGGGTGCATACATACTTTAAATAAAAATACTAATAACTACATGTAAACATTTGAAATATGCACAGATAGAAAACAGTAGCACAACTCAATCTGGTGCAGGCTTGTATTTCAGCAAACCATAAAAAGTTCAGGTGTACATCATAACACTCCAGCTGGAACTAATTGTTAACAGTTGTTGTGGTACAGCTCTCTAACAAGGGGTGGACACAGGAGCAGAGCAGAAGTACTACATACTACTACAGAAATAATGGGTGACGTCTGACAGGCCAAAATTAATTCAGACAGCAGTTATACCTTTGGTAAGGCCACCTCCAGGCAGGCAATAGTTAACATGGATGCAGATGCCACTCTATCCCTAATGGGTGATAGCAGCCCCATAAAAAAAAGTAAAACTGACCGTATCATTCTCTCACAACATGCAACAAAAATGTGCAACAGGCAACTAGGACAGAACTATGTTCTAGTTTCAATATTTAAAACATATACAAGGCTCCAGAGAGCACCCCTGCATTACCAGGCTATAATTCATACCACACCTTTTGGCCACCTAACCTGGACCGAAACACTAAAGGTGGAGGTGTGCCCATATTCATTAAGGATATCCACACCTCCAGGCAAGTTGCTCAGCATAATGCATCCGAGATTATCCAAGTGCAGCTAACTTTGGGCAAGACCGCAATACAAATTGTAGCTTGCTACAGATCCCCCACCATGCCCCAGCATTCCCACTCCTCATTTCTTGATACATTGGAAAATATTAGGGTACAACATAACACCCTAATAATGGGCGATTTCAACTACCCCACCATTAACTGGGAAAACTACTCATGTACCAACTTATTTTGCTCAACGTTTTCTGGAATTCATAAATTCCAATGCCTTGGATCAACTTATCCACACCCCCACCAGTGGCAGCAATATCCTAGACCTGGTCATTACCAACATGGGCAACCGGTGTTCCACACCAGAGGTCAGTTCATCATTGGTCAGATCCGACCACAAGCTAATCACCCTAGACATCCACATCCCACCCCCACCCCCCATTAGGTAAACCACCGTAAAAAATTTCTCCAAAGCCAACTTCTCTCTTCTTAAGACAGAAGTGGCAAACTTCACGACACCCATGCAGACAGACAATAGAGGTACGACTGCTGAATCCTATACAAATGCACTTTATAAGCACTTACACGAGTGCATGGATCGTGCAATCCCTAACAGAACCAAGATGCTATCCTCCAAAAAAGGAAGCCAATATGGTGGTGCCCTGCCATAAACAAACTCTACAACAGAAGAAAGAAACTGTTGCAAAAAAGAGTAAACTCCCTGGTCAGACTCAGGAAGAAGCTGAGATCCCTCATCAAATCCTCCAAAGCTCATTACAAAAACAAAATCGCCACTGATTCTAAAGACAGCCACAAAGCTATGTAACTTGCCAGAAGCATTGTGTGATGAAAAAGATTCATAATTTACATGCAAGCCAACATGATATGCTTCAAAACTGAAGATTTATTTACTGGAGGGGAATGTTTTACCAGGAATTCTTCATATTCTGGTACATCCTGCTCTTTGCCCAGTCAGTCTCCAAGGAAAGTTCCAGTAGCTCTCAGAGGTAGAACTAAGAGAAAGTTGCACTGAATGGAGAGCATGTCTGTGCTTAAGAACCAAATTAAGCTTCCTGAGTAGTGAATACTATAGTTAGTGTGAGGTAGTAGGGAAAGCCTGACAAGGTTTACATATATATATATATATATATATATATATATATATATATATATATACACACGTTTCCAAAACACTATCACAGCCAGATATGGGGAACATTATCTGCTTTCTTCAACGGAATCCATTGTTACCGCAATGCCAAATTCAGTGTTTTTTTCTGTACTTGACATACAGCAGGGATTTTACCAAATTAAGCCTGTACAAAGATGTATATTTCTTAGTCATTCATTGAGCTATTTCACCAAAAATTGAAGGAAGTGAAGGTGTTGGCAAAGTTACTACTGATTTATTCATCTAGGGTGCTTCCAGAATGGAGCAGAATAAGAAGTTGATTCAGTTCTAGAACAGGCTGAGACAGTATAACATCAGGCTAAATGGGAACATATATAAAACTGTAGTTATAGATCTGAGATATATGCATTGTTTTCATGCTTTAACCTCAGAAGTCTTGAAATAAACTTAACAAAAAGCCAGAGCTCTGTTACAGTTTCCACCAGCAGAGAACAATTTTTAATGCCAAGCATAAGAGAAATCTAAGCATAATATCTTTCAAGTTTATTTTGACTATATCCGAAATGCTTGACATTAACAACCTTATTGGAAGAGGCTGTAGCCTAGTGTTGGAAGTGGGAGTAAGAAAAGGGGGTTGAATTGCTCAGTCAACTACATAGGTGTGTAACCATGTTTTTTTTTTTTTCAAACTGTATTCCATGGTGCCACACTGCTCCCCCCCCCATCATGAATGATGTCCTGTCCGCTGTTGTCATCTAACTCTCAATAAGTCAGTACAAGGTCACTCAGTATAAAAGCAGTTTACCTGTGGCTGTATTTTGGCTAGCAATCTAGTACTATCTTTCTTCCTGTTTGCATTTTTATAACCCTTCTCCATTCAAATAAGTGATACATTGAGAAACCCAAATACAGTTGCAAGACAGCCATTCCAACTCCCATCCACACACAAACATAACTGACATTTAATAGTGTTACACTGTGACAAGTGACATTTAATAGTGTTACACTGTGACAAATCTCTGTTCCTCAAGGCAGATGGTTCCATTCACACAACATTGCTCATATGCAGAGTTGTACTTCTGGTTTGGCTACTAAGGTCAGCTGTTTGTGTTCTGGTTTTGCTATGTTTAACAAATGATAACATAAACCATTTGTATTAAGTATGCTAAAACTCACAAACTACTCATTTTCTAACTGGACCAAAGTGGGTTATAAAAATTCAAAAATGGTTCATAGAAACACAGATGCTCCAGATCTGTATGCTTAGGCTACCATCCTGAAAAATGGACCAAAGTGGGTTATAATCTGGCAACAAGCTCATGCTCTGTACCCTTACCAGGCCCCAAACCACCAGACTAAAGTAATTATCTCTACTACACACACACATTCAGTCCGACTACAGATATAAACTGCATTGTGCTCTGGCTTTTGTTTCCTTAGGAATGTTAACATTCACAACAAATAGCCCCCAGTCAGTACAAGTCCAAACACTGCATGCACAAATACATTAAAAATGCTACAAGACACCTACCTTTCACTTCTACATTCATCTGCGCAGTCCGAACGTCCTTTTGAATTCAAATCTCCAGTAGGCGCGAAAGAAAAGGACGTAAACCATCAGTCACGCACAGACACAGAAGACGAAAACAGGTCGCAAACACCTGTTGCGTCTGTGTGACTGGACGGGATGCAAAGGGCGTTCTTAAAGAGGAACGCCCTTTAAAAAAAAACTTTTTTTTATTTAAATTAATTTCTCGGCCAGCCGGTTCCAGGGGGGTGCAAGTGCACCCCCTTGCACCTGCCTGCAGGCACCCTTGGACACAAGGCTACAACAGTCAGTTTTATTAGCAAGCTGAGAACTACTAAGAAATACTGCTAATGTAATAGCTTCACTCTCATAAAACATACAAGTAGAATGCCTGGGTGGACTGACCTCTTGAGGCACAAAATGTATATCCTTGTTTAGTTTGCAGTACTGATTCCTTCTTATACTGTATGGGTGGAGTGGTAGCCGCAGACTGCAGATTTGCTTGAGTGTGCTCTGAAGAAAGAGAAAAAAAAGAGAGGATGAAGCTAGTAGAAGGAAAATCTGGTGTTCTTCTAGATAGAAGGAAGGTCAGTATATTGTGTGTGCAAGAGACCAAATGAAAGGGGAGCAAGGCTAGGTGTATCGGAGGTGGGTTCAAATTGTTTTATCATGGTATGGATGGGAGGAGAAATGGTGTAGGGGTTATCCTGAAGGAACAGTATGCTAAGAGTGTTTTGGAGGTGAAAAGAGTGTTGGATAGAGTGATGTTATGAAGCTGGAAATTGATGGTGTAATGATGAATGTTGTTAGTGCCTATGCTCCACTAGTTGGGTGTGCGATGGATGAGAAAGAAAAATTTTGGAGTGAGTTGGATGAAGTGGTGATGACTGTACCCAAGGGTGAGATAGTGGTGATTGGAGCAGATTTCAATGGGCATGTTGGTGAAGGGAACAGACGGGATGAGAAAGTGATGGGTAGGTATGGTGTTAAACAAAGGAATGCAGAAAGGTCATATGGTAGTGGATTTTGCGAAAAGGATGGACATGGCTGTGGTGAATATGTATTTTAACAAGAGGGAGGAGCATAGTGTGACATACAAGAGTGGAGGGAGATGCACACAGGTGGATTATATCTTATGTAGAAGGACCAGTCTGAAGGAGACTGGAAACTGTAAAGTGGTGGCAGGGCAAAGTGTAGTTAGGCAGCATAGGATGGTGGTTTGTAGGATGACACTGGTGATCAAGAAAAGGAGGATGAGTGTATGGGCAGCACCAAGGATCAAATGGTGGAAATTGAAAAAGGGTAATTGTGAGGTGGAGTTCAGGGATGAGTTAAGACAGGCACTGGGTGGCAGTGAAGAGTTACCGAATAGCTGGGTAACTACAGCATAGCTAGTAGGGGAGATGGCTAGAAAGGTGCTTGGTGTGACATCTGGAAAGAGGAAGGAGGACAAGGAGACCTGGTGGTGGAATCAGGAAGTACAGGGGAGTATACAGAGAAAGAGGTTGGCAAAGAAGAAGTGGGATTGTCAGAGAGATGAAGAAAGTAGACAGGAGTATAAGGAGATGAGGTGTATGGCAAAGAGAGAGGTGGTGAAGGCTAAGAATAAGGCGTATGAAGAGTTGTATGAAATTTTGGACAATAAGGAGGGAGAAAAGGACCTGTACCGATTGGCTAGAGAGAGGGACTGAGCAAGTAAAGATGTGCAGCAGGTAAGAGTGATGAAGGATAATGAGGGAAATGTACTCACAAGTGAGGAGAGTGTGCTGAGCAGATGGAAAGGGTACTTTGAGGGGCTGATGAATGAAGAGAATGAGAGGGAGAGAAGGCTGGATGATGTGCAGATAGTAAATCATGAAGTACAGTGGATATGCAAGGAGGAAGTAAGGATAGCTATGAAGAGGATGAAGAATGGAAAGGCTGTTGGTCCAGATGACATACCTGTAGAAGCATGGAGGTGTTTAGGTGAAATGGCAGTGGAGTTTTTAACTAGATTGTTTAATGAAATCTTGGAAAGTGAGAGGATGCCTGAGGAATGGAGAAAAAGTGTTTTGGTACCGATTTTTAAAAATAAGGGTGATGTGCAGAGCTGTAGTAACTACAGAGGGATTAAATTGATCAGTCACAGCATGAAGTTATGGGAAAGAGTAGTGGAAGTTAGGTTAAGAAGGGAGGTGATGATTAGTGATCAGCAGTATGGTTTCATGCCAGGAAAGAGCACTACAGATGCGATGTTTGCTCTGAGAGTGGTGATGGAGAAGTACAGAGAAGGTCAGAAGGAGTTGCATTGTGTCTTTGTAGACTTAGAGAAAGCATATGACAGGGTGCCCAGAGAGGAGTTGTGGTATTGTATGAGGAAGCCGGGAGTGTCAGAGAAGTATGTAAGAGTGGTACAGGACATGTACGAGGGTAGTGTGACAGAGGTGAGGTCTGGGGTGGGAGTGACGAATGCTTTTAAGGTGGAGGTGGGATTACATCAAGGATCAGCTCTGAGCCCTTTCTTATTTGCAATGGTGTTGGAAAGGTTGACAGATGAGATCAGACAGGAGTCCCCGTGGACTATGATGTTTGCAGATGACATTGTGATCTGTTGTGAGAGTAGGGAACAGGTGGAGGAGACCCTGGAGAGGTGGAGATATGCTCTAGAGAAAAGAGGAATGAAGGTCAGCAGGACTAAGTCAGAATATATGTGTGTGAATGAGAGGGAGGACAGAAGAATGGTGAGGATGCAAGGAGTAGAGGTGGCGAAGGTGGATGAGTTTAATTACTTGGGGTCAACAGTTCAGAGTAATGGTGAGTGTGGAAGAGAGGTGAAGAAGAGAGTACAGGCAGGATGGAGTGGGTGGAGAAGAGTGTCAGGAGTGATTTGTGATAGACTAGTACCAGTAAGAGTAAAAAGGAAGGTCTACAAGAGGGTAGTGAGACCAGCTATGTTATATAGGTTGGAGACAGTGGCACTGACAAAAAGGCAGGAGTTTGAGCTGGATGTGGCAGAGTTAAAGCTGTTAAGATTTGCACTGGGTGTGACGAGGTTGGACAGGATTAGGAATAAGTATATTAGAGGGTCAGCCCAGGTTGGAAGGTTTGGAGACAAAGCCAGAGAGGCAAGATTACGTTGGTTTGGACATGTGCTGAGGAGGGATGCTGAGTATATTGGGAAAAAGATGCTAAGGATGAAGCTGCCAGGTAACAGGAAAAGAGGAAGGTCTAAGATAAGGTTTATGGATGTGGTGAGAGAGGACATGCAGGTGGTTGATGTGACAGAGCAAGATGCAGAGGATAGGAAGAAATGGAAACAGATGATCTGCTGTGGCGACCCCTAACGGGAGCAGCCGAAAGAAGAAGAAGGAGTTGTTCTAGATAGAACACCTAAATTGGGTTAATGAAAACAAGTTAACTGTATTCCAATGTAGTTTGAGAAATACAACCATTATCAGGAAGAGTTGAGGAAACAAGTCTTAAATGCTATCTACTTGTTCATGTACTGGCTGCTTATTACAGACATATAAATTAAGATCTTATTAGCTATAAAGAAATAGCAATTTCTATCTTCAACACTATCTTTCTTCATAGAGCAGAGCCTGTGATCACATCTGACCTCGATACTGCAAAAGCTCTACCATAAGGCCCTACACCTACAAGCTTATTGAGAATTTTGTCATTGTTTAATGTAAGCATATTTATCATGAAGAACTTAGCTGAGTATTACCTTTAATCCATTAAATACATGCCTGCTCTGTGATAGTCCTTGCACTCTAAGGTCATCTTACTAAGTTGGCTACTGTCCCCTTTTGCTTGACCAGTAGACTATAGTTCACATGCCAGTTATTTAGTCTCAGGAAATAACAGATAACTTGTTTTACTTGCATCTCTTTGTTAATTGCTTTATTTTGGTAATAAACTGATTGATCACTGTTATAAATTGACCTGAGGATAGCAACCCTAATACAATGTGCAGATGATTCCACTCTCATCTGCATATCTGACAACATGGTACACCTCTAAAATATTACTCTTTCATTCAGATTTGGATATGCTATATGTATGCTGAGCATGTTTCCCTTTAACGCACACGTATGTAATGTGAGCTGGTGTGTGTGTGTGTATGTACATATACATATATATATATATATATATATATATATATATATATATATATATATATATATATATATATATATATATATATATATATACACACACACGCATACATATATGGTTTCCCTTCAGACTTTTGAAGCTCAAAATGTACAATTTCATAATTGAACATCATATGTTCAAAGTTTCAAAACTTCGAAACTCTGAACAGAGATTGACATACAGCGTGGATTGGGAGATTTCCCTTGTCCTCGCTGCAGTGTGATCTTGGAGTTGGTATATTTAAGTTGCAGGGGGTGTGGGGGGTCATGGGGGCTTGCCCCCTAGCATACACGTTTTACTGTGTTGGGTGGTGCTTCGGGGGGGGGGGGGGTTCACAATTTCGAGATTCCAAGATCTCGAGTTTCTGAACTCAATATTCTGAAACTCGAGATTTTGGAATTTCGAAATTTTAAATATATATATATATATATATATATATATATATATAAAATATGTGTACATATAATATGTATATCTTTATCTATTTATATATATATATATATATATATATATATATATGTATATATATATATATATATATATATATATAGTTATAGAAATAGATACATAGATATATATCTTACAGTATTTTGATGTCGTGGCTAATCCCATGAATATTTTCTAAGTGATGGTGTTCTATTGTACTTATCAGTGTAGTGCCCTGTTCTGATCATTTGCTTGACACACCTGTATATTTACGCTGCATTATTGTGGTTCTCTGTCAGTATACTTCCTGCTAAAACTGCTTTGAGCTTATGTGCATGCACTATTATTCAAGTCTTATATTTCCCCTGTATTCTCTTGCTCTGACTTACTGTGGTCCTTCTACCATCTGTTTTTTGTATGATAAGTACTAACTTTATTGCCTCAATATAACGGTACAGTTTAGGACAGTTTTTTTTAATTTATTTAATTCATTTCAGAGCCCAAAGTCACTAAATCTGACCTCGATATTGCAGAAGCTGTGCTACAAGGCCGAACACCTACACGTTTACTGAGAAGTTTGTCAGTGTTTAATGCAAGCATATTTATCATGAAGACCCTGGCTGTGTATTAACTATAATCAGTTAAATACATGCTTTCTCTGTGACTGCAGTTCTCTGTAGTCCTTGCACTCCTAGGACCTCTTACTAAGTTGGATACTGTATCCTTTTGCTTGAACAGTAGACTATACTGCATATGCTAATTATTTAGTCTCAGGAAATAACAGAACCTGTTTTACTTGCATCTCTTCATTAATTGATTTATTCTGACTATAAACTGATTGTTCTGAGTTATAAATAGAACTGAGAGTGTCCACCCTAATACAATATGCAGATGATTCCTTCTCATTTGCACATCTGACAACATGGTACACCTCCAAAAAAATTACTCAGGAAGCTTTAGCAGCCACTGAAACATAGCTTAATTCGCAACTCATGCTTAATCTAAAAAAAAGACCAAACTGCTACTTTTTAATCCCAAATCCCTGTCTCATGATAAAACAAAATTTAAAGTCCTCTCTGTTGATAATATAACCATCAAAGTCACTTCTCATAGCGAAGTATTAGGCATGATAGTGGATGATACTCTTACATTTGACCTACATATAGAAAATTGCCTAAGAAAAAATGATGAAAAACTAGGGATGCTTTACACAGCCAAAAACATTCTCACTGACTCAGCTAAAGCACTTGCCACTACTTAGTGGCATAGCTAGAGCGGGGCTTGAGGGGCTGTCCACCCTAAGCGGCACTTTTGGGACTGTCAAGTTTAATACTTTTAATTAATTTTTTTTTTTTAAAAACTGCTTAAACGCAGATATTTCCTGCAGGAGTCCCTAATTGGGATGTGCCGATAGGCCTCCTTTAGGTCTAGGGTGGCTAACCAGGCATCCTTGGACAGCATAGGGAGAAGCTGCTGTAGGGTGAGCATTTTGAATTTTGGTATCACCAGGAAGGTGTTTAGAATGGATAGATCAAAGATTGGTCGCCAGGTTCCCTCTTTTCTGGGTACCAGGAAAAGTCTGGACTAAAAACCTTGCCCTATCTGTTCTCCAGGAACAGGCTGAATTGTCCTTATGGAGAGCAGGGACTGAACTTGGCTTTGGCAATTTGCCCACTGGTTTGGAGGAAGGTCTTGGAACCCTTTTGGGGTTGGCAGCATGTGGAAATAAAATCTGTACCCCTGGGATACTATGCTGATGAACCATCGATCGTTGGTGATGGAGGTCCAGTTTTTTGCATGGTGGGCATGTTTTCCTCCTAGGGGCATGAGCAATTGGGCAGAGGTGAAGTCATTGTGAATTATTTCCATAAGGGGGTGGCTTAGCACTCCTTGCTTTAGAAGTGGAGGTACTCCATTGCTTAGATCTCTGCATACCCTGAGACTGTAATCTGGGGGCCTGTTTCCCCTGGGTCTAGGTTGAGTTGGCTTTGAGGGGGCTGGAAAGGAACAATGTTTTGAGGGGCAATGTCTACTGAATTTTGGAGGCTATACCTGCAAAAAATCTTTGACTGTCTGCATAGACTTAACCTTTTCTTCCATCTTTTATAAAGCCTCTTCTGCTTTGGTGCCAAAAAGATTGTCCTTGTTCAGAGGAACATCCAATAATTTTGATTTGACATGGTCTGGCAAGGTCTGCTCCTTAAGCCAGGCATGCCTTCTATGTACAGAACCTGTGACTGCTGCCCTGCAAAAAGCTTCTAGTGTGTCAAACCCACATTGCAGGGTATGCTTGCTGACTTGGCTTGCAGAATGCATAAGCTCCTGTAATTCTTTATTTTCTGCACAGTCAGGAAAGGTAGATAATTTTTGCTTAATAAGTTCCATAGTATGTTGCTGGTATTTCAGCATGTGGAACTGACGATTCACTGCTCTAATAGCGAGAGTTGCAGAGGTGTATACTTTTTTTACCCCATCTGTCTAAAGCTTGGGAATCCCTGTCTGAGGGGGTGGGATTATTAGCTGTAGCTGCTTTTATTCCTTTAGGTCCTTGGGAGATGACCTCTGGGTCAGCAGTAGGATTTTTGAAGAGAAATTTGTGAGTCAGGGACTCTGTAGTACCTGTCAGATTTCCATGGAGCGGGGGTAAAGTATCAGGAGTTATACTGGATTCCATAAAGACATCATCCACAACATCCAGAACAGGAGGGATAGCTAAGGGTCTGTGCTGTGGTAAATGTAAATATTCCCTGAGTCTCTTTTTGGACTGAAGATAATCCTGGCATTCTCAATGGAAATGCTCTTTCAAAGTATGTAGGGTTTCAACTTTCACCAAAAGAAAAATCTTCTGGAGGGGAGGCAGAAGGAATGGATTCCTCTGCATCTGAATCCTCATAGGCAGATAAGGGCATGTCTTCATATTCAGAAACCTCAGAGTCATTGGAATCTTGGTTAGATAAAGCTGCTGGGGACAAGTCTATTTTTCTTTTAGCAGGGGAAGGCTGGCTTCCCCTAATCAGCATGATCAGGTCTTTTGCCCTTTTAAGCATCTGAGATTGTGGCAAGGAAGTAGGTGCTTGAGTTTGGGTCGTCGGTTTTTTAGGTGTAGCTCATACTCTTGGCCTTAGAAACTCAGTAGTTTTAGAAAGAACTGAAGACACGAAAGAAGTTGTCGGTTTGTGCCGAATATCAGTAGTGCAAAGAACTTCCTCAGACGCCGGTGCCTGCACAGCGGCTCCGGACCCATCCAAGGTAGAGACATCCGCAGGTTCCATAGTCAAAGAAAAGTATTGTGGCATACCGGACTCTGAATGGGTTTCGGTAGTGGCCTGCAAATCCATCGAAGTGGGCATCAGGGGCTGTGAAAGCGCCTCATTGTGTACTGATGAACTGGCGACTAGCTTATCAGAAGCATCGTCGGCAGTTTTGGACCTGTGCGGTCTGTCTTTCTCTCTCTTTATCCTTACGTTTTTTCAGAAGATCAGTAGTCGGATGGTTTACCAAAGCCATTTCAGAATACGGAGATCGAGAATGAAAGTATTTAGCTACAATAAGGGCCTGACGATGAGTAGTTTGGGAGTTGAACAAAGCACAAAACAGCGAGGTACGTCGTGGTCTGGGCCTAAACAGGTGACGCAGTAAGAATGGAAATCTCAGTGTGGTATTTGCTTTCCACAGGCGAGACAATTGTTAACTTTTTCTGACATTGGTTAGAGCAAGATAAAAGGATCCCCAACGGGGTACTTAGCTTTAGAAGATTTCAAGATGATTCAATTTCAGAAACGAAAACTCAGGTAGCGGCCGACCAGCACTCATGTGAACTGCTTCTGCTTTGAGCTCCTCAGCAAGAAAGACTGATGTAATGGCATCAGCTGCCTGTTTTTATACCTCTGACGACCAGATGTCAGTCCTGAAGTGACAGCAACTGAAGCAGAAATAAAAGCCTCTGGTATTCGGGCCGACTGAGGGCTACCCCTGGCAGGATAACCCAAGTCTGATGACTGCAAAAGTGAAACAAGAACATCACACACTATCAAGTGCTGTGCAATCCCTGCCCATGATGTAATATCTCTACTATGCACAGTGCAGGTATATTACTGTACTTAAAAAATGGACACCTGTTATTTTTCATAGCATGAATTTCACTTTTATTATTCTGTGCATGATATTTTTGTGATTAGTTTTCAATGTAAAATATTTCTACCACTGTGTTATACATTTTAACTGTGTAGAGTTTTGTAGGGCAGCCATCTTAGGTTCACTTCTGTCAAATTATTCTGTATCTTTCACATTTCCAGTAGCAAATGTTGTTTCACACTGATTTTTTTCTTAATCATATACAGAATTTTAATATGAATTAGGTAGAAGTGAACCATAAATGTACATTGAAAATCTGAGCTCAAAGGGTTACATTTTTGTGCGGTTGTATACATTTATTGAAAGTAATATTAAAAAGTGTACTTTGTATTTTACTTAATCTGTTGTGCAGGGTAATATCTTTCTAACTTTTATATGAAGTTTTCATGGCAGTTGTATCAGGCACCCCTTAAATTTCATTTGAAGATGATGTTTTGCAGTCCTTTATGGAAATTACATTCTGGCTATAAGTAGTAGACATTCAGTGCAATAGGTCAGCTGGTGGAAGCTCATAGGTGGAAGGCTGAAAATATGAACTCAAAATGGCAGATTTTGCTACAGGTAAGGTAACCCTCATTGTCATAGTTTCTGTGCCAACAATATTTAATTCTGGATTGTGTGTGTGTTATTTTATGAAGGTATTTTAAGTTTGTTTTATTTTATTTTGTTTGCTAAAATATCTCCTTCCATTGTGAGAAAAAAGTCTGCCAGTAAAATTTTGAAGGCTAGAAGAGATGAGGGATACATAACTGAGGTTTGGACGGCCTGCATTAGCTTGTTTTCATGTGTGGAATACCACTAATGCTAGTAATCTGATTTATCAGGTTTCCTTCCCCATTTTTACAAGATGCGACTTATCTCATTGGTACTGAATGACTAGCAGGTATACTTAATTCATAGACTTCACATAATTTGTGAGAATGTTCTTTGAAAGAGGCCTCATATGGTAGTGAAATGGAAGTTAGGGATTAAATGAAGAAATGGTTGTCATATGCACTGCTCTTTTATGTTTATTTATTTTAGAGTATTAGTATATGGATTAGGGATAGGGAGGATAAGGTTTGGATTGAAGGGCATTAGAAATAGATACCAAGAAAACATTTAAAGCATTGTTAAAAAGAAATGTAAATGCAGCTTTGAATCAGTTCTTCCAAAATATAAGATAGAAGTAGAAAGGAGAGGGCAACTCAAATGATACTTGAAAGCAAAATGTTTGTGAAATAAAATGTTTTTGGAAAAAGCAGCTGATGCAACTGAAAGAGCTTTGGATGTGAATAGAAATATAAAGGTTTATGCAAATGTGCAATTGTGAAGCTAAGACATGCAGAACATTTAAGAATAAAAAAGAAGAAATTATGGCTCAACTAGGGCAGACAAAATTAGATGGGTCAGTAGAGGCAAGTAGCAGACATGCTAATGAAGTAGAGAGAAAAAAAAGAGACAAAGTGGAAGATGGAAAACTTGCATGAAAGGGGGTCAGTAAAGCTTGAAAACTTTACTGGACCCTGAAAAGAAATAAAAAGGAAGGAGGGAACGGAGCAAAACAATGGAATGAAGGAGGACATAGATAGCTTTAAGGTATGTTATACATAAAAGGTCACAGGATCTACTTCATAACAGCAAATGAAGTATGTGCTTTGGCAGATAATGTAAAACATCAGACACTAAAAACTGGTGATAAAGGCAGAAGGGTACATTAATTATAGACATGTTCTACAGTTGCCCATGGATGAAATGGATCTGGGAAGATACAGCTAATGAATGAGTAAACATCTTGTGGAGACACTGAATGAAATATGGTGATTTGGAGTAAAAACAAGAAATACAAGATTTAATGTGAAGGAAGAAAAGAGGGAGGAAGATGATACTATTAGCAGGTTGAGCAAACAGATTTCGCAGATACAAAAAGGAATAACTGCAAAGAAGAAAAACAATTAAGCTACATTAAGAAAACTAATGGGAACACATAATTTACTAGAAAGCAAAAAGGTGTGCCATTACTATCAGACAAATGTATTTACTAGTAGTAGCAGGAAAAGTAAATTTTTAGTCTACATACAGTTCAAACTCCACAGGGTCATTTATTGGGGGATGCAGGTTATGCACTGGAATCATGGCTGATGGCACCCATCAGAAATGCACACAGACCTGCTGAAGAATGCCATAATGAGGCACTTGCTCAAACCATAAATATCACAGAGTGTGTGTTTGGGCTGCTGAAGTTGTGGTTCTGGTCCATAGATATATCTGGGGGAGTACTGCAGTACAATCCACATACATGTATTGAAATATTCACTGTATGTGTCATGCTACATACACATCATCATCCTGAGTAAACAGCTTCAACAGGATCAACAAGGGGAAGGGGCACACTTCTTACCACCAATAGCAAGGTCACCACAGCCACATGCAGGTGAGGAGTCAGAGGGAGGACTAGCAGCTGCCGTGGGTGTAGGTAGATGTAGGTGTGCTCAATATGCCCTTACATTGGCTAAGAGGCAACACATAGTACATTCACTCACCACCTAAGGGGCTGAAACCTTCCCCCTACGCACATAGATATAGTACCAATGGTGCCGGGCAATACTCACAACCTTTACCTACCCATGTAATGGCTGTGTACTCCTAGCATCAGGCAGAGTCAGCCCTGAACTAAAACTGTTGGATTTAACTGTTGGATTTACAAGGTAAGTGTTGAACCTGGTGTGTATGGTGTAATAATACAAATGAATGACATATCCTTGCATGTTGTTACTTGCTAGTGTAAGCAAGTAAAAGGTGGGTGATTTGTACAGAAATGACTTTAACATGTGACAGCAGAGACTTATGTTATCAAGAGGTAGGCCTCAGGCATCAAAGATTCAAACTGTCCTACCTCTCAAAAGTATTGATGGCCGCCAAATGTCATCAGTTTAGCACCATACTTTTGTAATGGAAAATCATTAAAGACAGAGGTTAGAAATTAATGAGACACATTTCAGTTTCAGACTTCACAACAGTCACAAGATCATTAACAATACTCATACAAAAAATGTTTGACGCTAATAACTGTCTAACTTTCTAAGACCGATATAAGTCAAAGGTACAATTACCAACTGAACATCATGCAAATATACTAAGCACTAAGCCAGCTATGCACACTGAGCATCAAACACAAATGTTATTTATCCATGAACACCTACCTCAGGAAACCATTGAGGTAGGAGACTTTAATATAGACTGGGCAACCTGTAGTTCCCCTAATCCTACCAATCACATAAATCTTCACAGTTTCTCACAGATAATAACCACTCCTACTAGAATCCATAAGCCAAGCAACAAGGAAATCACCCTAGACTGGATCCTTCTCAACAGCCATCTTGATACTTATAAACCAGGAACCCTTCCCGATGATATCAGTGACCATATGCTAACCTATATCATTAAATAAAAAATTCACAGCCCTAATACTAATAATTTTAAATCCTCCCGCTCCAAAAAATTCTTTAATCCAGAGAGCTTCCAAAATGAACTGAAAGCATGTGACTGGTCATCTATGTCTCATCTTCAGCTTAATGAAGCAGTGACCTACTTTAATACTAGATTCCTTCAAATCCTAGATTACCACACCCCCATTCACTCTTCCCGAATAAGAACCAAAATTGCCCCCTGGCTTACAAAACATACTAGGCAAAAGATCCTCCTCAGAAATAAAATATGGGCCAAATGGAGAGCCTCCAAAAGTCCATCATTTAATTTAATTTTTAATTTAATTTAAATTTGTTGACCGGGAGTGTCCGACTGGACGTGAGTCCATTTTCAGCGGAGGCCCGGGGAGAAAAGCTCCACAGTAAAATAAACAGACAGTAGTTACATTGGATTACATAGTGATTAACAGTTTAACATAGAAATTACTTACAACATATTTACAGATGAAGAACATAGTACATCAGCAGACAACTAGAATCTTTATCTGTGAAGTACATAACAGGCATTAACAAATGTAACAATGAGAAGTTCCTGCTGTATAATAAGTACTAGGCTTATGAGCATCTGAGCTTGCTATCATCAAGGTAGTTAGTGGAGGTGAAAGAAAGGTAGTAGTTGGATGGGGTGGATGATATTAGAGTGGGAGTTGCAAGGGCATAACCAGCATATTTTTAGGTGTGCTTTTAATAAAGTTTTGAAGTTGGTGTATGATGGTACGGAGGTAATTGTGGGTGGGAGTGAGTTTCATAATTTGGCTATGGCGCAAGAGACTAGTGCTTCACCAGCAGAGTTATTGGCTTTAGTGATCTGCAAGTGATTTTTGTTGCTGGATCTTAGTGGCCTGGTGGTGCGATAGGGTTGGAGTAGATTCTGGAGGGATGGGACATTTAGTGGATGGTTTACTAGTTTGTGGGCGAGTGAGAGTTGATACCACTGAAGGAGGTGAGGGAGTTCAAGCCAGCCCAGTTCAGCAAGTGAGAGACAGTGGTGACTATAGTAGGATGCCCCTGTGGCGAATTTTGCGATTTTGTTGTAGCAGGTCTCTAGCTTGTTTAGATCACATTGCCTTAGGTTGGTATATACTGGAGAGGCATAAAGTAGGGTAGAGATAAGGTGGGAATTTGCTATTGAAATCTTTGCTGCTTTGGTGAGAAATTGTTTATTTCTGTATAATGCTCCTACTTTTTTGTGGACTTTTTTTATGGTCATGGATATGTGAATGTCAAATTTTAGTTTATTGTCTATTTCCACTCCTAGCAATTTGGTGTGTTTAGTTGGGTATATAGTGGTGTTGTCTTTTGCTGTGATGTTAAAGTGAGAGTTGTTTTGAGTATGTTTGGTGGGTTGGAAGATGAGTAGTTTAGTTTTGTTTGGGTTGAGTATTAATTGGGCATTGGATAACCATGTTTCAACAGAGGAAAAGGCTTCCTGTGTGACTTTTTGCAGTTTGGGTATGGACTGGGCTGAGCAGATGATGGTAGAGTCATCTGCGTATTGGATGAGTGTGCCATGTTTGGTGGCAGAGGCTAGATTATTGGTGTAAACAGAGAAAAGTAGAGGTCCAAGGATGGATCCTTGGGGAACCCCTATGGAGACAGGTAGTTGGGGAGATATGTCATTCTCCCATACAACGGATTGTTGGCGGTCAGACAGGTAACTCTGAAACCAGTTGGTGACTGATTGTGAGAAGGATAGGTTATTGAGGACAGAGATAAGTTGTTTGTGTGGGACCATGTCAAATGCTTTAGATAGGTCTAGGAAAGTAGCAGAGGAGAGATAGCCATTGTTTTTATGCTGAAGGATAGTGTTTGTAAAGGAGAGTAAGGCAGTGGTGGTGCTATGGTTTGGTCGGAAACCATGCTAAGTACTGGAAAGGAAGGTTGTTAGTAAGGTGGTAGTGTGAGACCTGAGAGTGTATGCATCTCTCTAGTATTTTGGAGAGTGGAGAGAGAATAGCTATGGGGCTGTAATTGGTTAGTTCTGCAGAGGGTCCGCCTTTGTGGAGGGGGATTATATGTGAGACTTTCCACAATGTGGGAATGTAACTTTCTGACAGAGATCGGTTAATCAAGATGGATACTGGGGTAGGCCATAGCATCAGCTGTGATTTGTAGGTATTCACTTGGGAGGTTGTCTGCTGCTAATTTGGTGGGTTTAAGTTTAGTTAAGAGTTTTTTTATGTTGGAGGTAGGTACAGGAGAAAAAGAGAAGGCAGTGGGGAGATTACTAGTTGAAGGTGTGGGTTGGAGGGGGTTGTGTTGTTTAGCTAGTGATAGTATGGTTTGGGTGAAGTGTGTGTTGAATGAGGTAGCAATATTTTCTGAGGAGTGAGGGATGTTAGGAGGAGAGGTACTGACTTTACCTGGGTGGAGGATGGAGTTTATGGAGGACCAGAATTGTTTGGGGCTGTGTTGTGAGGAGTCTAGGGCAGACTGGTAGTATTGGAATTTGTCCTGTTTTATTAGCTTTTTGACTCTATTGCGTAGTTCTAGGAATTTCTGTCTAGCTGCGGGGTTTTTGGTTTTGTGCCAGTGCTCCCAGGCTTTACCCCTGTTTTTCATTTCTGACTTAGTGGTTTTCTGTAGCCATGGGGAGGGTTGTGCTTTGGTTCTGGAAAATCTTATGGGGGCATGGTAATTAAGGATGTTCAGGAAGGTAGTATTAAAAGATTCAACTGCGTCATCTAGACTGAGGTACTTTAGAGCATGCCAGTTACATTGTTTGAGGGATGAGATGAATGTGAGTGGGTTAAAGTTTATTTTTTTACGTATTTGATGATAGATGACAGGTTTAGCTTGGTACAGGTATTTTTTGAGTAGGAATGTTGGGGAGTGATCACTGAGGCTATCTGATAAGCAGCCTGTTATATATGACTGGGGGTTCTTACTGACTAGTATCCAATCCAGGGTAGAGTGCTTGCTGGAGTTTTTATTTATCCTTGTTGGTGACTGGACTAGTTGGGTGAAGCCATGAAGGTGTACATGATTGGTTGGATTGTTGCCAGAACAGGATTGCCAGTCAATATTGAAATCACCTAAGATGATAGTTTCTTGGGGGAGATGGTGGGTAGATCAGCTGAGGAGGTTTTCTAGTGGAGGGATGTTTTGGCCAGGTGGGAAGTAGCATCCAATTATGTTGATGGCTTTGATCAGATCACCTTTACTTTAAACAGTTAAGAAATGTCACCAAGAAAGACATTCTCAGAGACAAAATAGACTATTACCTTCACCTTCAACAAACCCACCAACAAAAAACACAAAAATTCTGGTCAGACATTAACAAACTTCTTCAACCAGGGCACTCTAAAATTCCTGCCCTTTCAGGATTTAACCATAATAACTCTAACCAGATACTTGATGCCTTTAATAACTATTTTACAGAAGCCATTCTAACCCTAGCTAATATTTTATCACCTATTACCACTCCACCATTAAATACCAATAATACTCCAACTCCAACCTTTCATATATAACCAGTACCCACATCCCTCATCTGCAACCTCCTTCAAAAACTTAAACCATCTTCCAGCAGAATTCCTGCAAATTGCAGCTAAAGCAATTGCCTATCCCATCTCCATCCTTATAAATAGAACAATTTTAGAAAGCAAAATCCCTTCCATATGGAAAGTATCCCACATCATCCCTCTACACAAAGGTGGATCATCTACCAAGGTCTCCAACTTTCACCCTATCGCCTTACTCTCTCCAATAGCTAAAATAATGGAAAAGTGCATACACAAACAACTACTTGCTCACCTTCTCCATACCAATTTACTTGTCAACTGCCAGCACTTTTTTAGACCATTCCATAGCACAACTGCCCTGCTATCCTTTTCTGATTCCATAAACAAAAATCATAACAATAATACTTTCTCCTCTGCACTATTTATTGACCTTTCAAATGCCTTTGTTATGGTGAACCATAACATGCATATTGACATACTAAAAGCCCAATCACTTGACACTCAAGCACTACAATGGTTTAAATCCTATCTTGAAAACAGACAGCAAGCAGTACTTTGGGATAATAATCTTTCTACTTCCCTCCCTGTAAACATTGGAGTACCACAAGTCTCTATATTAGGACCTCTTCTCTTTTCACTGTTTATTAATGATCTACATACCAAAATTCCTCAAGCCACCTGCATACAGTATGTAGATGACTCAACTTTAATTTGTTCAGCCAAGTCCATAACCTCTCTCCAGTCCCTCACCCAAACAGTATTTAACAGTGTTGAAAATTGGTTCATGCAACATTGCCTCCTTCTGACCCCCCAAAAAACAAAATTATTGCTCTTTGCTCCTACTCATAAGTCACCTCAACTACACTTCACAGTAACCTCGAACAATGGAACTAACATATGCCCTGACACTACAACCCGTCTACTGGGAGTAACAACTGATAACAACCTTAGCTATGATGGCCATATTAATTCTACAATAAAGTCTATCAACAAAAAACTAGGCACCCTTTACAGAATCAAACCCTTCCTTACCCCTTCAGCCAGAATCACTATTGCCCAGACCCACCTGATCTCTACCCTGTTCTATGCTTCTGCAATATATACCAACCTATCTAGAAACAACCTCACCAAACTTTCTACTAGTTATAATAACATAGCCAGATTTGCCACTGGCACCCCCTTTAGAACTCACCACTGTCACAACCTCAAACAACTGGGATGATTAGAACTGCAGAACCAACTACTTTGTCAACAACTTGTTATCACCCAAAAGATCCTTTATCACCCTAATAATACCCCAGTCCTTACTAATCTGTTTACCCCCTACAAAAATCTTGCAACACTATACTCAGCTAACAAGATTCTAGTTTCCACTTTTAAATCTAACAACAAACCTGGGGACTCACTTTTCGCCTACACAGTAGGAAAAAGCTGGAACCAGCTTCCTAGTGGACGTTTCACCCTTGCTTCCACTCTTCTTTATAAAAAGCATCTTAAAGAATATCTTACAACTCACTGGCTTTGTCCCTGCTCTAACCCTGACTGATATCTCATTCCCCTTCTTGCTCTCTCTACACTTCTCTACACCCCTTTTCTATCTATGTCACATACCTGTAATATAAAAAAAAAAAAAAAAAAAGATTGCTCTCTGTATTTGATCTTAGCTTTAACCTACTAAGGACTCTGTATAAGTTATCAGACCCTCAATGTAACAATGTGCTGTAATTCATTTGACTATTACTATATATTGTAACCTTTGTCACTGCTAATGCTTGGAGCTTTTCTCCCCGGGCCTCTACTGAAAATGGACATATATCCAGTTAGACTAGCCCGGTCAACAAATGTAAAATAAAAATAAATAAATAAATTAATCCAAAAAATAGAAAACAAGGATATGGCACAGTTATCACTTACACTGGGTGTGGGGCAGACACAAAGGATTAGTGAATGTGTGTGAGTAAGAAAGAGAAGCAGACAGACATTTGGATAAAGTAACAAATGGCCAGTGAGGCAAAAAAAGCTTTAAGCTTACTGGCTAAACCATGCAACTGCTGTGTGTGTGTCTGTATGTCTGCTCCAGGTGAAACTGATGTGTGACTGTCTGCATGAACAAAGCCAAGCTCTTTGCTACCTCTGTGCCTTGGTATGACAGACAGGTGTGAGCTGTGTATGGTAGAGGTAAAAGCTCATCATTGTCATACCTGACCATGGGGACTAGCTCTGTCAGGAGTTGCACTGGCACAACCACGTCCACAGTCAGATGAACTGCTGCTACCTGAATTTGGCTGATATCTGCTGGACCAGCTGACATCAAAAGGACACCCAGGACCATGACCCCATGCCTTGCCATGTCTAGTTGTGGACAGCTCAACCACTGATAGAGCAATTGAAGTACTGCCACTATATGAGCATGATCAGGCATGGCCACATTGGCAAACAGGTGATGCAGCTGACCTACAACCATGAGGATGCCGTTCCCCTCCCAGCAGATGTTCTATCACAGACTCCATCCATTCCAACATGTCATTCATCCAATCCATTGAATCGGCAACATGGTAGAGGCAGTCATGCAAGTCAGCCTGTGCCACATCTACAACCCTAAGCATTTCTCTGGAGGACTTATGGGAGTATGCCTGTACCTCCATGATGGCACTAAACATACGCTGAATGGCATGGGAAGACACATTTGGATCAGATGGAGGATCAGGTGGAAGATGGACAGCAGGCATCCTCCAAGCACCCCTAACAACCCCTCTTGCATGGCACATCACTCACCTCATCCACACTTTGGCTATGACCAGAGTCAATAGGCATCAAAGCTGTAGTAACCACACTTCCCTGATGGAGTGTCTCACCCTCCATCTGTTCAAGATTTGATATCAAATTCAAAGAATGGATTCAAATCCAACATTTTTCGTAAAAAGACACATTGCAATGTTTATTTACATTTCTCCAGTTGTCATCCCTTGCTACAGAAAAAAAGCTTAGCAAAAGGACAGGCTATAAGAGTGGCCCATATGACATCAGAGGAAGGTGATGCAAAGAAAGAATCAATTAACTTAGAAAATATGTTCAAAGTCAGGGGGTATCCCAACAACTTGGTGGATGACACTATACAAAGGGTGCATGAATAATGGAGTAAAAAATATGTTCCCCTGTTAGGGGTAGGTCTTACTCGCCAGAATAATAGTCAAATAACTATGCAACATAACAATTTTGAAAAGGCATGTGTTCTACAATACAGTTCTCTTTCAGGTGGCATTAAGGACATTATCAAAAAGAACTGGAATATCTTTAGGGTGAAACATGATATAAAAAGGTTGATGGGGGAAGAACCCATATTTATCAACAGAGTAGGGAAGAATGTCAAGGCACCATTAGAGAAAAAGGTGGGATGAACCATGGTTCCATTATGTGCACAAGACCTTGTGGTACTTGTAAATAGTGTAATTTTACAAACAATGAAACTTCCTTCTTCCTTAATAACATAATTAAAAGCAAGGTGACACTCAAAAAGGGGAATTGCCTTACATCTAGGATAATTTATGTGGCTATGTGAATCCTGTAAAGCATATTATGTGAGAAAAACTGAACGATCTTTGAGAAATAAAATATATGAATACAACTATGAAATTAAAAGTAAAAAACAGACTAACGCTGTTTATAGGCATTCCCTGTTATGTGATGGATTTGTTAGATTTAGATTTGGTATACTAGAAGCTGTAGAAACTGACTCTGGGGGGGGACTGGAAGAATGTATTGGTTAAAAAGGATTTACAATGGCAGTTAAAGCTTGCTGCCACTGTGCCACCAGGTTTGAACGATTCTCTGTTAATAGCCCCAATCCTTTAAAAAAGAGCTGACAGGTTGTGATGAAGCAAAATTTTAAATAGAAAAAGAAAAGGTAAAAATGTTACTTGTTTTTGCCATTATCTTGATTTTACTATGGTTACATGGTAGTCATGACATTTTTAATGTTTGAAATTTTATAGCATGAACCTTCAAAACATTGTAATTAGTTGGTTCAATTTAACCTTATCAATTTTACGGTGTAATTGGTTAACATTTGACCAATCACAAACTATGCTGTGGTATTTTAAGATTTGCATGGCAAAGTGTTTTCATTCTAATGAAGTCCCTGGTGCGGAGGGACAAAAGCACTCAATCATTGTAATAAAGGAGGTTTGGTTTGCTGATTTCCGTGTTGCATTTATATCTATATATCAAAGCTACAGTAACCACACTTCCCTGATGGAGTGTCTCACCCTCTACCTGTCCAATATCTGATGGCTCATTGGAATGGGTAGGTCCAATGGAATTATGGGGGATTGCTGCATGTCAACCTCTGTCTCAGATTCAACCTCTGCATCTCCTGTGCCTCTGTTTGACCACCACCATCATCAGAGTCTGCTGATACTCTGACATCAGGTAGTAGAAGCACTGTAACAGAGGAAAAAATAATACCTACACTACTTTAGTCCAATATATGCTAACAAACTAATAATGGTGCCAGTATTACAGACAGTGCAGCAATACACACAACAGTCCTGACACCAACATCACAAACTAAATATTTCTTTGGACTGCTCATCAGTACTGACTTAAAAATGTTTGGCTTACCATGTGCAGATGATTGTAGGATCCCTATGCTGGATGGTCCTGGAAGAAGTTAAGAAAAAGATAAGGACAATATCATCACAATTAACAGTAACACGGGGGTAAAACATTTTCCCCTTATATGTTCATTAACTATACTTACAACAAGAACTTGGATGACAAGTTGAACCTAAGCCCATGTGTGATCAATTAGAATGTGTTGTTAACTGCAACAATCTACAGTTCCCCCAACCAATTTCTTGTTAAACAGTACTAATGGATTGCTGTAAATATTTTGCTATACATGAGTATTTAACAAGTGAGACACATAAGCCTACCTGGTAGCTCGTCCTGGCACATACTTGCTGTCGATGAAACAGTAGCACCAATGTCAAGGACATGCTTTTCTGCACCTACCTATGAGTTGTTTGTATCCCTGACAGTGGACAGGAACTCTTCATATGCTGTTAGTGGTGACTTTGTAGCAGAGCCCCCCCCCCATACCTATCTGATCATGGGCCACTGCAGCTACTCTCCTCCATGCAGTGGAGATCATGTCAGTGGTCCTATGGTGCACTTGATCATATGTCCTGCTGTGGCCTCCTACTGCGTCACTTCTGCAGCATTCTGCTGTCAGATTTGCATTCTGCCTAACATATGCAAAAAAAGGAGAGTAACTATATCCAGGATCACACTACAGTGGGGAAAAAGCCATATATAACTTTCAACGAAATGAGTTTCAGTCAAGTGAGTTTTCAGTCAAATGAGCTTTCAGTGAATTGCATGCAGGCAGCTGAGTTTCAGTGAAATGAGCTTTCAGTGACATGAAGTAGACCCATATATATATATATATATATATATATATATATATATATATATAAAATACATGCATCTGGTCGTGCGACCGATGGCCGAACTTAAGTTTTTACAAACCAGAAAGTCAAATTTCAAGGTGCCGAACGGTTGGAATGTCATAAAAAACTCCGAATTCGACATTCCCGACTGCTCTACCACCTAAAGAAGTGCTACCATGGGGTCAGAAAAGGGCGGATGTTTTGCGTTTCAACATAATTGCATTCGCAATTATGCAAAGTCACTGCACTGCTTTTGAACATTTTCCGGTCAGCCATCCACCGGCTGACCAAATGCATTTTATATATGTATGTATATATATATATATATATATATATATGTATATGTATATATATATATATATATATATATCTACATATATATATGTATATATATATATATATATATCATATTAACCAGATTGTTCTTAATGACATTTCAGCATATCAAGTACATAGCTTAAAAATGCAAGTATACCTTCTCAATTTCAGTGGTTTTCTGTACAGTTTTCGTTGTTTTGACGTTTCGGTTAATTGACGTCCATCTACCGGCTGTCGATGGAACAACGTGTCGTTTATCTCATATGAACCCATATATATATATATATATATATATATATATATATATATATATATATATATGGGTCCCTTTGAGTTGATCGACATGCCGAAACACTGATGCTAAGAAGACCGACTCGAGAAGACCGATGAGAAAGATGATTGACAAGCTGAAATCCCGACAGCTGAAACACCGACATGGGCAATGTGTGAGCGTGAGTTGGTAAGTGTGCGATAGTGAGGGATTTAGCGTTAGGGAGCAGACAGGTAAGTGTGCGATAGTGAGGGATTTAGCGTTAGGGAGCGGACAGGTAAGTGTGAGATAGTGAGGGATTTAGCGTTAGGGTGTGGGAAAGGTGTGTGGTAGTGTCAGACTTAGGGTGCGGGTAAGGTAAGTGTGTGATAGTGACGGACTTTAGGTGTAGTGGCGGGATAAGTGAGTTAGGGTTAGGGTGCGGGTAGGGTAAGTGTGCGATAGTGACGGAATGTAGGTTTAGTGGCGGGTTAAGTGAGTTAGGGTTAGGGTGCAGGTAGGGTAAGTGTGTGGTAGTGTCGGACCTTAGGGTTAGGGTTTGGGTTACGGTTAGTGCATGTATAGTTGTGTGTAATGTGTAGTTTACATTTTGTGTGTCGGTGTTTTGGGTGTCGGTGTTATGGTGTTCGGTTTTGTGCGTTTTCGGTGTTTTGGTGTAGGTATTTTGAGTGTCAGGTTTGTGGCGTGTCGGTGTTGTGATAGGGATCCATCCATATATATATATATATATATATATATATATATATATATATATATATATATATATATATATATATATATATACACATACATACATACACACATACAGTGGATATAAAAAGTTTACACACCCCTGTTAAAAGGCCAGGTTTTTCTGATATAAAAAAATGAGACCACAATAAACCATTTCAGAACTTTTCCCACCTTTAATGTGACCTATAACCTGTACAATTCAATTGAAAAACAAACAAATCTGTTAGGGGAAAAATATAAAAAAATTTAAAATGTACAATATGCTGGTTGCATAAGTGTGCACACCCTTAAACTAATACTTTGTTGTGTGTGCACACCCTTAAACTAATACTTTGTTGAAGCACCTTTTGATTTAATTCCAGCATTCAGTCTTCTTGGGTACACACCTGCCATCAATTAAAGAGACTCTGATTAACCCCAAATAAAGTTCAGCTGTCCTAGTAGGATTTTCCTGACATTTACTCAGCTGCCTGCTACAGCAAAAGCCATGGTTCGCAGAGAGCTTACAAAGCATCAAAGGGATCTCATTGTAAAAAGGTATCAGTCAGGAGAAGGGTACAAAAAAATTTCCACAGCATTGGATATACCATGGAACACAATTAAATCAGTCATCAAACAGTGGAGAAAATATGGGACAACAGTAACATTGCAAAGAACTGTATGTCCCTTCAAAATTAATGAAAGGACAAGACAAAAACTGGTCAGGGAGACTGCCAAGAGACTTACAGCAACACTGAAGGAACTGCAGGTATTTATGGCAAGTACTGGTTGTGTACTACATGTGACAACAATCTCCCATATTCTCCATATGTCTGGACTACAGGATAGGGTTGCAAGATGGAAGCCTTTTCTTACAAAGATAAACATCCAGACCTGGCTAAAATTTACAAAACAATACCCAAAAGTATGTGGGAAAATGTATTATGGTCTGATGAGAGCAAGGTTGAACCTTTTGGCCACAATTCCAAAAGGTACATTTGGCGCAATAACACCTTGCATCACCAAAAGAACACCAACCCCACTGTGAAGCATTGTGGTGGCAGTATCATGCTTTGGGGTGACTTTTCTTCAGCTGGAACTGGGGCTTTAGTCAAGGTGGAGGGAATTATGAACAGTTCCAAATGCCAGTCATTTTTGGCCAAAAACCTCCAGGCATCTGCTAGAAAACTGAAGACGAAGAGGAATTTCACCTTTCAACATGACAATGACCCCAAGCATACATCCAAATCAACAAAAGAATGGCTTGACTAGAAGAAAATTAAAGTTTTGGAATGGCCAGCCAGAGCCCAGACCTAAATCCAATAGAAAATCTGTGGGGTGACCTGAAATTGGTTGTGCAAAGAGATGCCCTCACAATCTGACAGATTTGGAGTGCTTTTGCAAGGAAGAGTGGGCAAATATTGCCAAGTCAAGATATGCCATGCTAATAGACTCCTACCCAAGAAGACTGAGTGCTGCAATTAAATTAAAAGTAATAGTTCAAGGGTGTGCACACACAACAAAGTATCAGTTTAAGGGTGTGCACACTTTGCAACCAGCATATTGTCCATTTTTTATTTTTTATATTTTTTCCCCTAACAGATTTGTTTGTTTTTCAATTGAATTGTACAGGTTATAGGCCATATTAAAGGTGGGAAAAGTCTTGAGATGATTTATTGTGGTCTCATTTTTTATATCACAAAAACGTGGCATTTAAACAGGGATGTGTAAACTTCTTATATCCACTGTGTATATGTGTGTGTGTGTATATACACTGATGCAATTTTTGCTTTCCATCAGTTAGTAAGGCTCCCCAACACCTGCAGCCATTGAACACCTGAAGACAGGCTGCAGACAATCAATCACTGAAAATGGATACATTCAATTAATTCTTTTGAACAATGGACAACCACAGTAAGTGGCGTTGCATGGTGGTTAACACAGAGAACAAGTATATGGGTCCCTTAGTGGACATTATCATGAAACATTTGAAAGGGGAAAGCATTACTGCTATTCTGAAAGGGTGGTATACATCATGGTTTACACCCAATGTCAAGTGTTTTATGTAGGTAAAACCAACAATGCCTTCAACAACAGAAGACTGATGGATAGAGCATCCTTGCTAGGCATTCCCTATCCTGTCTAAGTTTTAAAAGATTCAAGTTTTTTTATTTTGGAACAAGTACAAGCAGTTGCCTACACAGGGGAATAAAAGAACAAATTATTGCACTGTGAAATGATGTGGCAAGTTAGATTACATGCCACGTATTTACCAGGGATTAATTATGGCATTTCTGTTATCACTGAACTTAAAATGAGAGCTTCCAAGTTGCAAATAGTGTTATTCATTTTGTATTTATTATCTCTAAGATTTTCCCGGGCTTTAGTGGTTCCTATCACATGACTGGGTGCTTTTGGAAGTGTATGTTCATGATTTTCCTTTAAAAATTGTTTTTACTTCCTGTTTCATGGTTCTGATGATGTCTTTTATATAAGACAAAAGTGCTAAACCATGCACACCAGTCAACTAGCCTGTATTGTTCATAATGTCACATGCAGGCATTGCAGCGTCCCTCCTAACATCTCCGGCAAATGTTATAGTGTCAGGACACTGTGCGTGATTACCCTTCATAGAGTGCAGACGTGTAATAATAGTTATGCAAGTATGTTTGTGCAGAACCATCTCTGATCACTCTAAATCTCATATGTTAATGACAGAGACATGGGATTACTGGTGGTATTACTCTCATATTGTCCATGAGTATGCATGCTTCTTTTACTGTTGTCCTTACCTGTTTCCACTTGCTGGAGACCTCTGATGAGATTACAGTCATATTCAGGCAAATCAGTTTGCACAGCTTCAGAGTATGCACCCTACCCCAATTGTGTGTAATATCCTTGATAGATGTTCTCTGCATTGCTCATGTAAGGATGCTTACCTCACACAGACATCTTCCCCATTGTTATGTCACCTTGTGTGACAGTCACATAATCAGTGGTGGCTGGAGACTTCAAATCAAAGGGGGGGCTGCAGGAGACAACTGAATGTGTGGGGCAAATGGGAAGGGGTGTGGCCAACTAAAAAGGGGCAGAGCTATGCAAAACAACACAAAAACTGGGGCTTTAATTAAATACGCTGCCCTGGGTGCCAAACCATTATTATGAGAGTCCAATCAAGACAAAATGAAGTGTAGAAGAAAAAAATATTTAAATGCATCGGCTACATGACAGCTTATTTAATATCTAGGTGGAAACAAAAAGGTTGTGAGGCATGAACAAATAAATTACTTTTTAAGTACATTACTGGAATGCTAGTCAAAATCAAGTATAAAAAAACAAGCAGCACTCAACTCAAACCACTGCTCCTTGCACTGCAGTTCTAATTATAATTTATATTCAGCTTTATAAAAGTACCAAGTAACATGCTGAAAGTAGCAATCTGTGTGATACCCCCACTTTTAAAAATGTTCTTTATCCAAAAAAAGACCTGCTGCCTAACAACAACTGTCTACTTGTTTCATGGGGAAAACATGATCAAAATAAAAAATGGAAAGCAAACAAGAAACAAGCTCAAGATAAATTGCCTAAAGGATTACTGCACAGGTTATGGACCATGCATGATAGATTGGCATTTTGTTTAGTTTATGTGTAAAGCCTGTAAAGATGACTGCAAGTCTCCAACAAATGTAATGAGGTTCTGAAAATACTGTAATCCTGTCCTTTATTACAAATACTATCATATGTATTTCAATACCCAAGGCTTATACGTTATCTAGTTATGAAAATATTCTCTCTGCATGGCAACAACAAAAAGGCTTTCAATGTTGGTAATTCTTTAAGTGTATGCTTATTAAAGCTTACTTGTATCTTACAATCTCAGACAAGCTTACCGGATGGTCATTAAAGCATTGCTAGTTAAACACAGACCAACAGGTACTGCAAAAACATGCATTTTCTGAATAAGAAGTATAAATCAACCGTATAAAAATATGACAGAAAACCAGAACATTCTGCAAAATCAAGGACAGATGAAAAGCCACTGTAGTACTTATGCCTAACTTGGATGGGGGGATACTCTGCACACTTACACTGCATAACTGCTTCTTGCCTTGCTTGGACACATCCAGAGTTACTACATGGGGAAGTGGGGTACAAGTATGTCACAATTTGAAATGTCTCTGGCTGATGGTGATAGCCCTGACAGATTTGTCATACCTCTCAACCTCAGAGCAAGAAATCTGGACAAAACCATAAACAGGAGTGGGACAAAGGCCCAAAACTAAGGACAATTGTAAATATTGCTCTTATAAACTTAGAAAGATAATAGAATAGTAGGTCTTGCATTAGTATGAATTTTCTGAAGGGTATGAAATCTGAAACTCAAATGTCTGTCATTATTTTCTAACATCAGTCTTTAATGATTTTCTACTAATTTACAGGAAAACCACAATTTTATGAAAAACGGACAAAAAATGTGATGCAAAAATATAAAATAGCCACACAATACAGCTGGGAACCTGTCAAAGAAGGGACACTTTTTTAATATTAGTACTGTTAACTTGAGCAGCTGACAAAATAAGAGAATCTACATGCAGTTCTGAAATTAAAAATAATTTATAACTCTGATCATTGCAATTACATATTAATTGTAAACCATTCACAATTTCTTCCAAATTTGCCATTTTAAGGAGGGATTGTTAGGGTGAGAGCAACACTTTGAGCCAAAACCAGAGACAGTTGAGAGGTATGGATATACCTAACTCTATAAAGCAATTTATTTGCACATATCTCTCAACCTCAATGCAGGAAATCTGGACAAGGCCAAATATATTGGGGGAGCATACAATCAGTAAAATTGCTCTTGTATAAACTGAGGCAGTTGACAGAATAACAGGTCTTGCTTTAGCATGCATTTTTCTGAAGGCTATGAAGTCTGAAACTAAATGTCTGTCATTATGTAGTGACTTCATTCCTAAATGATTTGTCAGAAAACCACAAATTTTATGAGGAACAAACCAAAAATAAGCAAATATCTATTAATTCTGCAAAAATCTGGACAGTTGAGAGGTATAGTTCAGCCGGGGACTGTCTTTGAATTTGGTCGAATGGGGCCACCCCCCCCACAGCCATTCCACTGTCCCATTATTTGGCTATTTTTCCCCATTTACCATAAACACTATAATGTGCATACAGCTTTATTTCGATGATGATTTGGATTTCATTTAAAAGTTTTATTTTACATTTTACAGCACAAACACTAATAGACATCTGCTAAACAAAGCAATGCAGTCTCACAATGAAAACAGACTTGGCATTAAAACTTCTCTGCCCTTGAAACTCACATTCATTGAAACAGCATTCAAAGAAAATACTTCAGCAGCTGACAAAAATAAGAGAATCTACATGCAGTTCTGAAATTAAAAGTAATCTATAACTCTGATCATTACAATTACTTATTAATTGCAAACCCTCCACGGGTGCCAGTGGCAGATAAAGATCAACTTTGAGCTGTTTTCAAATCATAGGCCCCTTGCACAGGAAACATACATTTGTTCTTTGATGCACCTTCCTGACTGTATTAAATTATATTCCTTGTATAATACAGTACAGTTGTTAGAGAGTGTTTTAAATTTGTTTTGAATATTTTTTCCAGTAAACAATGAAACAAAATGCATGCACCAGTAATGACAAAACTGCCCAATTCAGAACATTGCCATCATAAAAGTCTACTCAAACTTCTACAATCCACCAGTATCAGTAAATATGCACAATCTCTGCAGAAGTAAAAGTCATCTAAACAATTCCACATTGAAGAGATCTGTAACTAATGAAGAGGTTGCTGTTAGCAAACTTTATATTTCATTGTTTCATCTACAAATAAAGTGCCTGTTGCCCTTAAGGAATAAATTGCCTATTTTACATTAAAAAATGATAAGCTAGTAATATTGCAATAGGGAAGGGATGGCAAACTGATAACAGGTTCATAGTTACTAGGTATCTCCCTCAAAGAGGACATTCTCAGGACTGCAGCATCCACACCCTTTAAAAGTACAACACAGTACAGTAATGTATCTACATACTGTGGGAGTAGAACCCACAGCCTTCTGCATCAAAAGCATAGTATACTACCTGTTGTGCTATTAACAATGCAAGCAGACTCAGCATAAGCAGCACTAAACTTATCTTCCACTGAAGCTCTCAGCTCCTTGTAAAATCCACTTGACACTCAACTGTATCTTTCAACTTTGCAGCACAAGAAATCTGTAAAAAGCCAAAGAACCAAAAAGCAGGGACACATTTTAAACATTGCTTGCATAATCTTGGAAAGTTGCTAGAATAAAATACTTTGTTCCTACCATGCATTTCACTGCCAAGTCTTGGCCCCAGAACTCTGTGCACGACAGTCAGAGCAACATACCACTATGCCAAACCAACTGTTTCTTGAAACATGAGAAGACTGAAACTTAAACGGCTATCATTTAGTGAATTCAGTTCTCACCATAGCTCTCAACCTCTTAGCACAAAATACCTGGACAAAGCTAATAATGGGGGAATACAGCCCCCAAACATATTCAGTGAATTCTGTTCTCACCATAGTTCTCAACCTCTTACCACAAAACACCTGGACAAAGCCAGTAATATGGGAATACAGCCCCAAAATAGGGACACATTTCAAATATTGATCTTATAAACTTAGAAAATTGCTAGAATACAAGGTTTTGTGTCGCTATGTGCTTTCTGAAGAATATGAAGTCTGAAATTCAAATGCCTGTCATTATTTAGTGAATTAAATCCAGGAAACCACAGATTTTATGAGGAACAGAACAGAACAAAAATATGAGGCAAAAATTTGAGCAGTTTCCACAAGTGATGGTGGGTAGAGAATTCAGGCTCTTGCTATCTGCACCCAAGGTTCAGGGTTTGAGTCTGAGTTATTCTCTAACCACTACTGTTGCCTGACTCTCTCTAGCCACCAGGTATATTTATCTGGGCAGTCACACATACACACACCACCCTAGTGGCACTTAGAAAGCCCACAGTCAAAACACTCCATTACCATACATTCTGGATAACAATTCAAACTGCTGTTCATGTTGCATTTGACTGGAAAGGAAATAGTGTCATGGCCATTTATTTTTGCTTGGCAGCAGGGTTGTCTGAAAAGCCTTCAGATGCACTTGCCTTTTAAAGAGTGTCTCACTGATGTAAGTTTTACAGATGGATTTGATACATGCAATACCAAAGTTCAGGTGTGCCTGAATGACCTACCTGAAGTGGGCAGTAAGAGTCTGTTCAAAGTTGTCTCAGTACCAGCCTGTATCTCAGAAATAAAAGACAAAAACATATGCTTGCTCTCTGCAGTGACAACCTTCTATGCAGTGATCTACCTGCAGTGTGCAACAGCAGCCTATTCAGATAATTCTCTATAATGTAAAGGCTTCCCATGTACCTTCAGTGAGAATTGCAACCTGTTCAAGAATGTCTCAAATGCAAGGGCTGCAGATGTACTTGCAGTGTGTACTATCATCCTGTTCAGGTGTATTTTATTTATCTACCTGTAGTATCAACCTGTTCACTAAGCCTAAGGGTTTAATGTTAGAGGACTTAAAACAAATATACTGAAACCAAACAGCAGTAATCTAGAAAACCAAATTACTAATTTCTCGACTGTATTATTCCTGTAAACATACATAATTAATACAAAAATTACATTTCAACATTGTCTTATATTTTAACAGAGCAGATAATGTTTACATTGCAGAACACTTCAAAGAATACAGGTACTCAGTAAAAGTCTAAATTAGGAATTTGCATTCTATACATAACCATTTCATTTCTACAGATTTGTAATAAAATCTCAACACTCAGATAACATCCCGCATTACTTTTCCTACAGGACGCTGAGTACTTTACAAAAGAATAAAACCAATGTTTATACACCATAGATGTCATAGTTAAAGTGTGAAACATTAATGTATAAAAATAAGTTTGAGAAATTGGGGGTAATAATCAACTGGAAAAATACAGGCTACCAGAATGGAAAAAGAAAGAAAATTAACTGATGAATATGTTAAGGTGTACTGCCTGGATATTGAAAGCCTTAAAAAAATATTTTTGCAAGTCATATACTCGAAGGTCTGCAATGCGTGCAGTGCGCATGTGCGAAAGTCTGCAATTTTTTAATTTTTTTATCTTTTCTTTTTCTTTTATTCTTTTTCTTTTATTTTCTTTATTTCTTTATTTTACAGCTGAGGGGGTGGCAGTCCAATAGCACGGGCCGCCCCTGCACATAATATACATTTTAACTGTGTAGTCCATACTATACCATATTGATATGTGATTGTTGTTTCTGGTACATCTGTTTTCCATTGACATGCCCTCATCCGCTGTAAGTTAGGTTGTTTCACCTTTCCTCTTTCCCCATGTTCATACCTACAATTTATCTGTGTGTCCCTATTCAATACGCACATGTCCCCTGAGTGTTTATTTTACATTGCAGTCCATGTATCCTTACAGATCATTTACACAAATTAGCCACAGAATGCCTGGAAAGGGATTTCACAATACTCTTCACTATATACACTGTCTTGTACTGTGTTTGGACCATATACTTAACTATATGTTAAGCCCTGGTAATCACTGTGGCATTCCTCGCAATCCCGCTAACCTACTGTGCTCTTAGGTAAACAGGTTTGCTATCTGTTTTGTTTTACATGGTTTCCTGGCCAGCAACACTGTTGCCAGCAACAAAACCATGCTTATTTACATTTAAATTTGCTGTGTGTCATGAATATGTAATTAGCCCTGCTACTGACAGCATACACATGTAAACTCTCGTTTGTGCTTTGTGCAAAGCTTCTAGGACTAGTTATTAGATTGGTGAGGATGATGTCTGATAATATAACTTTTGAAATTGAAAAAAGAAAATTGGAGGATATGTTCCTTGAGAGGGGGTGCCTTGAGTTTTTCATGAGAACCATTAGCACAGAGGTTGTCCAAACAGAGGGAAGAAATATCTACCCCTCTTGGGAACAGGATTAAATAAGGGAGCTATTTTGATACTGGCAACAATAATATTCAGAATGGAGAAGGAGGAGTAGATGCTTGCCCACAATTAGAAAATGAGGAAGTAGTAAAGGCTAGAGACTTCCCTAGAGCTATGATACTTGAATACGGTGTTGGCTCCAACAGCACTGTGGACATCATAAGTAAAAATTGGGGAATATTGGTAGAAAATGGACAAATCATAGACATAGTGGGTAATAGATCCACTTTTATATACAAAAAAGGGAAAATATCAAGAATATTTTAGAATCTAAGGGTGACAACAAGGAGTAGAAAAAAAGTAGGAAAGGTACCCAAAAATGTGGAATGTGTAGAGTATGTAAATATATATTGGGCCATCCAGTACTGCAGTAGCAAAATACAGCAAAGTCTATCATCCACTCACAGGAAATAAATATTCCATTCTTGTTTTGTGGCTCCTGAGCAGTCTGTTTTACATGGCAATATTTTTCATTATTAGTTGTGTGTTTTCCTGGTTCCTCGTTTCATTTGTAACTTTAATATAAATGCACACTTATTAGTGTACCAGACTGCATCCTTCCTATATGCTGTGCAAGGTAAATTGCTAACTTCAGAGATCATAACAGCTTTACACATAACATGTTGTAAAAAATTTACACTGAACTCTAGTCATGCTATGTAATTAATTTATATTTGCAATTCTAATATAATAATTAAGATGTACATTTAACAGAGACCACCTTTTTAAAAAGAATGGTATAGTTATTTGGCTATGATCCAGTGTTAATGACCCTGGTTTGAGAGGTAACAAACTTTTAGGCTTTTAGCTTGTTGATTGTATTCAGTGAACACTGAATAAGCTGACTATATGCACCCAGGCATGGAAATATTGTAATATCAATATGATGTATGAAAACTCCATTTTTCCTAAGTACCTTATAAAATAAGCTGCTTATTTTTAGGCTACTAACAGATTTACAAATAAGCAGGCTATAGATCAGTTCACAACATTCCATTTCTTCAGAGCAGAGAAAATAAATTGCCTTCAAAAAACTATCATCCATTTTCATACATTGTAACACTTCCAATACGTCCATCCTAGCAAACGATACAGGTTTTTAAGCACATATCAAAGGGATGTCCCAAATCCCATATTCACAGACTCAGCAGATAAATGCATATCCACTTTGTGAAGAGAATTTTCCTGGTGGAAGTAATAATTGTTGCTCTCTTATTTTCTTTCATCTTCTGCTCAGATTATTTCTCTATAGGTCATTCAGGATGCCTTCCTCCCACATCTGTCAACCTCATAATGCAAGAAACCCAGATAAAGCCTAAAATAATGTGGACACAAAGGCCCAAACTATGGACAGATTTTAAATGTGGCTCTTATAAAATTTAGAAAGTTGCTACCATAACAGGATTTATGTTAGCATGCATTTTCTGAAGGATATGAAGTCTGAAACTCATATGTATGTCATTATTTAGTGACTTCAATCCTCAGTGATTTTCCAGAAAACCATAGATTCAATGAGGAATAGACCAAAATATGAGGCAAAAATCTCAAAGTTCTGTGAAAATCTGGGCAGTCGAGAGATATGTTTTCTCCTTTTCTACTGAATATAAAGAATCTTATCATCCTCTCAGGTCCTCCTCTTGTCAGATGACCATTAAATAGCATATAACTCCTCTGTAAACGGAAATCAGTTTGACTGGACTGACACTTCTGCCCCTCTATTATCATGCTGAGGGGCACTCTGTCTACGTGACACAGCAGAATCCATGGCCTTCACAAATTCTCATGCATCTTCTGGGGAATTACACGTCCTTTTTTGGCCACACATATTCATGCCAAAAGCCTCTGGATGCCCCACCCAGAAAAACAGTGCCATTTTCTATAATTACCTTCTCACCTCAGTATACGCTGGTCTTTTCAAAAATAAATTTCTGTAATCATGCTAAACACTAGAATGTTAATATGATGTATGAAAATTGCATTTTTCCTATGTGCCTTGTTGCTTACTTCCATGCTATTAACAGATTTACAAATAAGCAAGCTATAAATCAGTTTGCAACAATACACGTTGCATGTAAAAGGCATACATTGTTTATAAGCCATTCTTACTCTGAATAAGAATGCAATCACTTATCTAGACTAACTGCCCATCGATGATGGTTAAGCTACAGGGATTCATATTTAATCCTATCCTGGTTAGCATCTTTGTTCATGATCCTGCCCTGACAAACAAAAATGATGCCCTAGTACAATACACAGACAATTCAACCATCCTCTTCGCAGCAAAAAACATTGGCTTCTTACAACAGCTGACTCAAGAATCTTTCTCCTCAATACATAATTGGCTGACCTTCACCCAGTTATTTCTCAACCCCAGCAAATCAAAATGATCTCTCTTCACTCCAAAAATTCATCCTTCTCTGTTACCTCCCCTACAGTTTGTCACCTATACCAAACTACTAGGAGTTCATATGGATGAAGCCCTAAAATTTGATGCCCACATAGACTACATAATTAAAATAAAAATGTGGCACTCTCTATAGAGCCAAACCACATCTATCTATCTAACTCAGCTAGGTCTAACCACATCTATCTGACTCAGCTAGGTCTCATATCACTGCACCCTTCCTCCTATCCACACTAGACTCTGCTGTACCAGTATTTATTAACATCCAACAGACTTATCTAAACAGGATCGTCAAGGCTACAACAAGGTCGCCAAATTTGCAGGCAACCTCCCCATAGATTACACCACTGTTTAGCATTCAGACATCTCCAGTGGGCTTGAACTACCCCACCAATTCATATACTCTCAACTTCCTACTGTCCATAAGCTACTATATCAACCAAATGTCTGTCCTTCCCTAACAAACCCAATACAATCTTACTACCCAGTTGGGACTTTGCTCGCTTTTGACAAAGCCCTACTACTTCTATCCAAGCCTAACTGCTCCCTGTATGCTAACATAGTGGCTAAAACTTGGAATGCAGTCCCACTAACGTTTAGATAAGAGCCATCACTAAAGACTTTCAAACTTTAAATAAAAGTACACCTACTCAACTCATGGCACTGCAAATACTCAAACCTGATTAAACCATTTTCTCCTTTAACTGAACTCTTTCTTCCCTTCTAAAACAAAATAACTGCATAAAATTACAAACTACAGTATGTCTCAATACTGTATCAATAATTTAATGAACAAATGCCATTATAAGTCTATGCCAGTTTAAATACAATTCCACTACTGACTTCTTGATGTCTATGTTTATGTATATATCGTACAAAACTGCTACTTCCCATGCTTAAGTATACAGTACGTATGTTACATGTCATTGTCAATTTTCAGTTGTATTGTACTGTACTGGAGCTTTTTTCCCCAGGCCTCCCTTGAAAATGGGTGCACAGCTGAGGTAGTCTTTCCTAATAAACAAAAGCAATAAATAAATAAATACATACATAAATAAATAAAGGTACTGCTGCTCGTTATTAGGAGCCTTAAAAAATAGCTCTTTCCTGACAAGTTCTCCTTACACTGGAAATGACTGATATATGCATCGTCAAAGAGACTCGATTCAAGACCAGTGATAGTACTCCATCATTGTAGGGTTTCAATGCCTACCACACCTTAAGGCCTACTGCGTTAGTTGAAGGCACTATAGGGAGCATGTATCTATATTCTTAAAAATTCACATTTTGATTTGTTAGACAAGATAAAGACCTAGAACTCTTCATTGTCCATCTTACTATTATCATAACCTTACAGCTAGCTATAGGACCCCTGTATACCCCCTCAACCAATATCTCCTACTTAAACAGTATGAAGTCCCTATGCATTAAGACAAAACCATTCTCCTAGGAGACTTCAACTATCCCTCCATTAGCTGTGAGATATATATATATATATATATATATATATATATATATATATATATATATATATATATATATATATATATATATATATATATATATATCCTCAAACATGTATGCCCAGAAATTTCTGTAATTCATCAGTAAAAGCTATTTGGACCAGTTAGTCCTTACTGCAATCAGGGGCAGTAAGATCCTGCACTTAGTGTTTAATAATATGGGGCAGCTTTGCTCCCCGCCAATTGTAAATTTCTCCATGGACAAAATGGAGCTCAAATTAGTCACATTTACCTATGGACTGAATCTAGAAACATCTGTCAACACCCTGGTATTCAGACATTATGCTGAGGCTAATATAGTAAACTGAGTGATGACGAGACTAAATTCAAACGTCTCTTCCATCCCAACAGCCCTGCTGCTTAGGCAGATGTGTTTACCACCACCCTCTGTGCATATGTAAATAGCTGCACAGACATATCTTTCCCCCTCAGAAGTAAAGCCAACATCTAAAAATAAACCCTGTGCTAGAACCTCAGTATAAACAGGTTGAATGATAAAATAACTCATTGCACACATAAATAAACATCGTTCTCAAGATGCTGATAATACTCTTGCTTAACTAAACAAGGAATTCCAGACCAAAGCCAGATATGACATATAAAGAGATACCCAAGTGAAAGATAACCACAAAGCCTTTTTAACTATGTTAGAAATCTCAGAAACAATGCATGGCACAGAGTAAATACCAAAGGATATCACATATTCAAATCTAGAGGACATATACAATATATTAGCAGACAAATTTAGTTCAAGCTTCAACCCCCCCCCTCCTCCTATATTCCCATATCACATGCCTACATCTATGGGGCTATGGATAGGATTTCAGCCTGTCTACTGCTCTAAGACATGGCTTGTCAGAGACCCTAATGTGTTTTTATTCAATATCAGACAACAATCAGGCTTTCAGCCTGATGAGTAGAGGACAGAAACCTTCATCTCATTGTACAAGAGTGAGGCATCAATGGACCTGTGTAATTATAGCCACATAAGCCTGACCAGCCTCATCTTAAAGGCTATGGTAAGGATCATTAGGGAATTAACATGGACACAGGTAAACTTCAGATATCTAACAGGCAAATCCTGCCTACTTAACTTGGTTGACTTTTTTTGAAAAGATTACTGAAGCAATGGTTGAGGGCAAATCAGTCTACACATATAGACAGACCATGCAAACACATTTACCTCCATCTCACAAGTACTGTACAGAAACTCTCCCAGCTAAATTTGAATCCCTGTATTTCTCACTGGATATTAATTTGTCGCAGGAATATAGGGTAGGCTCTACTTCCTCGAAAAGACCTGTCACTAGTTGTGGACCCCAGGGTTCAATCCTTGCTCTACTCCTCTTTGGTATTTACATCTCAGAGGTAATATTTCATAATTCATAATACAGGTGGTAGCTGCGTTAAGGCAAAAGCCTAATTAAAATGCAAACTGAAATAAATAAAAATGCTTTTGATCCTATTAAAATATCAACATTTTTTTAAATATCCATATTGACAAATACACAAAGGTAGTTTGTTTTACAAACGTGCTCGGGCAGGGATCTACAACCTGTGACTCTGGAACCACATGTGGCTCTTCCACCCCTCTGCAGTGGCTCCCTGTAGCTTTGAAAAATAATGGCCACTTTACCACACACACACACACACACACACACACACACACACACACACACACACACTAAGAGTGATCGAGTGACAGACTTTAAATATTGTTCTTATAAACTTAGAAATTTGCTAGAACAAAAGTTTCTGTTGCCATGCATTCCACAAACACTGGAAGTGATGGAGCAATCCCCTGGCAGCAGCAGCATCTCCTGAAAGGTTTCCATACCTCTCAAAGTCTTACCACAAGAAATCTGGACACAGCCACAAATAAAGGGGAAGAAAGGAACAAAAATAGGGACGGACTTTAAATATTGCTGTTATAAACTTAGAAACTTGCTAGAATAACATGATTTCTGTTAACATGCATTTTCCACACACACACACACACACACACACACACACACACACACACACACACACACACACACACACACACACACACACACACACACACACAGTTACCTCTCAGCTGTGCAGATTTTCACAGAATGTTCTGACACTTACCTCATATTTTTGGTCTGTTTCTTATACAATTGTGGTTTTCTAGCAAATCATTGAGGGCTGACGTCAGAAAATATAGACAGACATTTCAGTTTCAGACTTCATACCCTTCAGAAAAATGTATGCTAATGCAAAATCTGTTATTCTATCAACTTTCTAAGTTTGTAAGAGCAATATTTACAAAGTGTCCCTATTTTTGTGCCTTCGTGCCCCATTATTTATGGCTTTGTCCAGATTTCTTGTTCTAAGAGGTTGAGATATGACACACACACACACACACACACACACACACACACACACACACACACACAGACACAAAGAGCGATAGAGCAATCCCAACAAAGAAACAAAAATAGGGATAGATTTTAAATATTGCTCTTATAAACTTTGTTCTTTTATATTTAGTATGATAACTATATATAAAACCTTATATGCTGTATTATTTTCATTTTAGGGGTCAAATAGGTTTTGTGGCTCCAGATGAATTTTATTTGGTGGGAGAGGGGCCAAAAATGGCTCTTTTGCTAGTGAAGGTTGCAGACCCCTGTACTAGGGAATGTGCTAGAATGTTTGATCTAATTAATTAATGACTTATATTTATCAATTTTAAATATAAAACCAACACCTCTAGTGGAACCATTTAAGTACATCAATTCAATATTTAATAACAAGTAGAATTTATTTGTTAAGGCCCTATACACTAACAGCTTACCATAAAAATATATAACAGACAGAAAAAAGTTCAAGTTGATCCGATCTGAAATAATATGCAAGACTTTTTGTATACTTCCACTGAATACCCTCAAGAGCAAGTAAATTGCTTTTATTATATATATAAATTAAGGAACTGCATTCAATGATAGGGTGTATACATGCTATAAACATTTTTTTTTAATTCTGCACTAGTTGAAGTAAAATTCTTAAAAAAATGATCCTGTTACTTTAATTCAAAGTCAAAGTCAATTTTATTGTCATTCAGACTTCACACAACAGTGCAAATTGAACAAAATTTAATTTCTCCAAACTCAATGTGAGAAACATCACAAGAAGCATTGCAACAAACATTACTACATCACAGCAAACAATTGCAGACATAACACCCAAAAACATTTTACAAATCTAAAACAGTACATTATTGCACAGAATTCCAACAGTTATCAGTATTGCACAAAAAGGCTAGTTTCACATTGATTCGTTTATTGCACCAAAAATATGAGCTGAGACTAACATTTGAGTTATTGCTCAAAAATATGAGTTCTCATCAGTGCAGATATCTGTCACACCTGATGGCCATCATCATCATGCATGTTATTAGCAGAGCTGAGTAGTCTGGTGGCCTGTGGGAAGAATCTCTTAATGAATGTGGCAGTTTTGCACTGCATACTGTGATAGCACTTGCCAGATAAGAAGGAAAACTGTCCATGCACAGGGTGAGTGAAGTCTCCGACTATTTTAGTGGCTATGCTGAGACATCAAGACAAGTGTAGGTCCTGAATAGATGGAAGTGTGGTCCTAATAATTTTCTTGGCCACTTTCATCGCCGTTTGGAGAGACTTCCAATCTGAAGCAGAGCAGTTTCCATACCATACCGAAAGACTGCTTGACAAGATGCTTTCTATGGTGCCCCTGTAGAAGGTTGTGACAACATGAGGTGGAAGGTTTGCACTTCTCATTATTTTTCAGAAAATGAAGACGTTGTTGGCCTGCTTGATAATGGAATTTGTGTTTATGGACCATGACAAGTCGTCCGCGATATGCACCCCTAAGAACGTGGTGCTTTTTACACCTCCACTGTTTCTCTGTGGATTGTGAGTGGGGGGTGCACTCCATGTTTCCTTCTGAAGTTAACACTCATCTCCTTGGTCCTGTTCACATTCAGTGCCAGGTTGTTGTCACACTACACAATCAATTGGTTAACCTCCTCTCAGTAGGCTGTCTCGTACTCACTGCTGATGAGACCCACAACTGTTGTGTCATCTGCAAACTTAATTATATGACTCAAACTGTACCTGGTGATGCAGTCATGGGCCAATTGATTTACCTTTTATAATTTCATATTTTTTATAATTTTAGCCTGCATTCTGAATTTCAGATTATTGCAAACAAGAATATCTAAATCCTTATACTTTTTAAACAAGCTTTCTATTTATTTTATTTTATTTTATTTTATGTTTGTTTACTGGGAAGATCCGACTGGGCATAGCCCATTTTCAGCGGAGGACTGGGGAGAAAAGCTAAAAAAAATGTGATAGTGCATACAACATTAGTAACAGTAAATACAGCATGACAAACACTATATACAACATAAGTTACAGTAGATACAGCAGATATGGAACTTACATAGTGATATTATTAACATACAGCCTGTGAGAATTAATTTACATTTGTAAAGGGAAAATAATTCTAGATTTATCACACATTCAAGAATAAAAAGAAAAAAAAAAGAAAAATCATAATTCAAATAAGATCACTGTCGAAGAGACAGGCTGAATAATTAATGGAGGGTGTACGTCAACAGGAGATCAGCCAGGGGTGCTGCATAAGCAGAGCCAAGTGTCAGTTTGATAATTTCTGAAAGTTTTTTTTAACTGGTATGTGTTTTTAGTGGTTCTAATATTATGGGGGAGGGAGTTCCTGGTTTTTGAGATATAGGAAAAGTATAAGGAGTCTCTTGCAGTGTTGTTAGTTTTTGAGACGTGTAGTAAAGATTTATTTGATGATCGTAGTATTCAAGTGTTAGATTAAGGTTGTAGTAAGCTTTGGAGAGCTGGAGTTTTTTCAGGGTTATAGAGTAATTTATGGGCCATGATTAACTGGTTGTATGCAAGAAGCTGAGGTAGTTCAAGCCAGGAGAGTTTTTTGAGGGCTAGACAGTGATGTGACTGTGTATTGATCCAGTAGCAAATATAGCTATTTTGTTATAGCATGTATTCAATTTATCTAAATCTGTTTTTTGAGGTTGATAAGGATGGGTGAAGTGTATAACAGAGTTGCTAGAAGGTGGGTTCTGGCTATGGCAGCTCTTAAGGAGTCTGTTAAAATTGTTTGGTTTCTGTAAAGGGTGCCCGTATTTGTGTAGTTTTTAAACTGTGTATGATATATTCAAGTCTAATCTTAGCTCATCGTATGCAATGACTTCTACTAGTTTGGTAGACGGTTCAGCTATAATTATTGTGTTATTAGCTGTGATGTGGAACTGTGGGGGGGGAAATCTAGTGGTCTGGTAGGTTGAAAGATCTTAAGGCTTATTTTTTGGGGGTTAAAAATATATTGGGAGTTAGCTAGCCATGTTTCAATTTCTGTAAAGGCCTGTTGTGTTTTGTCCTGAAGTTGTTGCATGGTAGGGGCTGCACATATTAATGTTAAATCATATGCATATTGGATAATGGTGGCAAGTGAGATGGCTGAGTTAAGGTTACTAGTGAAAATACTGAAAAAAGAGGGCCAAGTACGATTCCTGTGAGACCCCAAGGGTAACAGGGAGAAGTGATATTGCCACCTAATTGCCTGCTGACAGCCTGTTATGTAACTATGGAACCATGAGACACATGATGGGTGTAACTTTAGGTCTGAGAGAGCAGTTAGAAGTTTGTTGTGGGAGACTGTGTCAAAGGCTTTAGACATATCCAAGAAAACTGAGGAGACTGTTTCTCTCATTCCTGTATTGGTTTATGGTAAAGCTAAGTAGAGCAGTGGTTGTATTATGGGATGGTCTGAATCTATGTTGGGAGATGGCAAGTAAGTTATTAGATGTGAGATATCTCATAAGTTGGGAATGTATACATTTCTCCAGGAGGTTTGAAAGTGGGGATAGGATAGCTATAGGACGATAATTAGTTAGTTCAGCTGATTTACCAAATTTATGCAGGGGATAATATAAGAAACTTTCCAGATGGGTAGGGACATAGTTTTCAGAAATCGAGCGGTTAATCAGTACTGATATGGGATAAGCTATAGCCTCAGCTGCAATTTTTAGGAACTCTCCTGGTAAATTATCAGCTGCAGTTGTAGTTGGTTTAAATTCTTTTAGGAGGTTTTTCTATGGTTTTGGTGGGGATGGGTTGAAAAGAGAAGGAAATATTATTGTTATTTACATTGCTATTATTGTCATTTAGATTGTTAGTTGTTTGTAGGTTATTTGAGTTAGCTCTGGTTAGTGCAAGAATGTTTTCTGTAAAGTATTTGTTAAACTGTTCAGTGGTGGTTTCTGAGTTATTTGGTAGTGTGGGGGAGGGGGTTATGGTTTGTTCGAGATTGAGTATGTTTTTGATTGTAGCCCAGAATTTTTGTGGGTTATTTTGATACTTAATTTGCATGTTTCTATGATAGATGTTTTGTCTACCTTGATTTGGTGTTTAACTTTGTTCTTGAGTTGTTGTTAAGTTATACGATCAGGTGGAGTTCTGATAGTATGCCAGGAGCAAGTTCATAGGTTGGTACTAGGCTATCCATAATGATTCCCTGGATATTTCTTCCCACAATATTTACTTCCCAGGACCCCTGTCTAGCAGGGCAATTGACGTGATTCCCCCAGGGTGAATTCCCTATCGCCCATCCAATCATTAAGGTTCCTTTTGAAGAGGGCCAAGGAGGCACTCTGCTTGACATGTATGGGCAGTCTATTCCAGAGTATGGGGAGTCTCTGGGTCAGGAACCTATCCCTCCAGCATGTTTTCTTCATTGTGATGACAAGGTTTAGATCCCTGGAGTGTGTGGCTCTGAGGGATTGGGATTTCTTTAAGTGCAGCATATCCAACAGCTCAGGGTTTGACATGGCCTTGTATGTTAAGCAGAGATTGTCTCTGAGTAGACGATATGCCACAGAGTATAGCTGGAGTTTTTTTAGATAGTCAACATAGGGCATCTGCTTTAGGCCTGTGATTCTTTTAGTGAGGTATTTCTGTGGCCTTTCCAGCTGTTGCAGATGTCTTGTGAGGTACATACCAAACAGGGAGTTGTACTCTATAATGGGTCTAATGAGGGATGAGTACAGTGGGACAATGACCTCCTTTTTTCTGGAAGAAAAGCCCTTAGTGATGGGGTGTGCCACTTAGAAGGATTTCTTGACTGTTGTGGCGATGTGGTTATCGAAAGTGAGACCACTGTCCATCGGTGTCCCTAAGTCTCTCATCACACTTTCAGTGTTTAGTGTACTGCCACCTATGTGGTAATTCATGGGTACATGTTTTTTCCCAAAGGGGATAACTATACATTTCTTGGCATTATGCTTGAGCCCATGGCTCTGGCACCAAGCATCTGCTAAACAAACCCCCCCTCATTGGCCCTATTTAAGCATAATTTGAACGATTAGATGGGTAACCATAAATAGACACCAGGGGTTCCACCCATGTCCCTCTTGGACAAAGCCAATAGGTGATGATTTTAGTGTCTGCTTGAACCAGACACCCTTGGGGACATGAGTTGAAATTGGCTAGGCTTGTAAGGGCTCTGGGGCCATTACCCTAGTAACCTCCTATGATCATACCTCTCTACCTGGAAACATCAAAAACCTGTACAAAGCCCATGAAAAATAGGTACAAATCTGTATGCTGATTAACATCTAATTTGCATGCATAATTATGTAACCCCACCCACTCCAATGGAATTGAGGGCTACCAACTTTCAAATGCAAACTGAAGAACAGACAACCAAAATATGGCACCATAGTCCCCCTTCAGCCATTCCAGTGTCCCATTACCTGGTGATTTCTCCCCATTTACCATAAGCACTAATGTGTGCATACTGCTTTACTTCTACAATGATTATTTGGATTTTATTTTTACATTTTGCAGCACAATAATGCACAAACAATAACAGACATCTGCTAAACAAAGCAACAATGTTTCACAATGAAAATAGACTTGGCATTAAAACTTCTCTGCCCTTGAAACACACATTCATTGAAATAGCATTGAAACCCACACCACATGCAAAGAAAATGCATCTGGCCAGTGGTGGATAAAGATTACCTTTAGGCCGTTTTCAAATCATTGGCCTCTTGCACACAAAACAAGAAACATATGTGTTCTTTTCTTTAATACACCTTCCTGACTTTATTAATTTATATTCTTTGTATAATACAGCACACTTGTTAGTGCGCATTTTAAACTTATTGTTTGAATATTTTTCCAGTAGGCTGTACTGTAGACAATGGAACAAAATGTGTGAACCAATAATGACAAAACTGCCCAATTCAGAACATTTCCATCATAAAAGTCTACTTCCACACCCACATTATAAATAGAATTACAGTAGTGTAAGCCATAGGCATCTTGCACAGCTTCTCACACTTATTTTCAGCTTTAGTTTTTTAATGGGTGAATATAAATTCAGTTCTCACTTCTCACTCACCATAGCTCTCAACTCTTAGCACAAAAAATCTGGACAAAGCTCAGAAATGGTGGTGGCTAGGGACTTTAGGCTCTTTTTACCCTCTGGCAAAGGTACAGGGTTTGAGCCTGATAACCTCTAGCCACCGAGTGTATTACATAAGGGCATTTTTACACATACAAACACACACACACACACTGCTGTTACAATTTCCCTCACTTGATTCTCCCAAACCCGCTCGCATTTGCATGCTTCCGATGAAATGAGTACTGTTGTTAAATCCAAAACAAGTGCATTTGATAAATCCAAAATGCTGTTGTTAAGATTTCCCACTCTTGATAAATCCAAAACAAGTGCACTGTTTCCCGCTCACATTTGCAGCCAGAAATGATGACGTGAGCTGGCTGATAGCCCTGACGGAGCTGACGTCATATCATGGCACCCCTTCATTTGGACCCTAAAACTCAGTAAAAAACAAGTAATTTGGTATGATTGAGAGGTATGCCTATGATCCTAAATCAATATTCCCAATCAGGTAGATGACGTGCTTTCCAAAATAATGGACTCTACATTTATCCGTGTTAATATTAAGCTGTTTTGTTTCAACCAAGTAGCAAATGAACTTAAGGGTTTATGGTTGATCAGGTTTGCATGACTCTAAACTCAGTACATTTCATCAACTTCCCAGAGGGCAGCAGAATCCTTCAAGTGGGCCTTTCTTAAATCATTAGCTGGTGTCAAAAACAAAATTAAATGCTTACAACTGTATAATCATATCTTTTGGCAAACATGGGTTCCCTTGTAAATATCACATTTACACCATGTCCCTGAAAGTTGATTCCATAGTCAGGGATCTCTGAACCCATGCATACAATAATTGCACTTTGATCATCATGTATACACTTCTGTAACTAATTCCATTTTCTCTGCAGAGCTTATGTCTAAAGATATGGTATCCAGGGATGTATTCTGCTGTACTCGGTTCCCATCATGATGATTATTGAACAGAATGTCTATTTCAATATGTAATTGTCCAAACCTCTGTCACAACTGGGGAGACTTCAACACTATCCCACTTAAAAAAAATGTCTAAATCACACAAACCTCTACAGACCATCTCCTTTACCTGGTATCATGTAGGCTCTTATGAGGCAACTATTACCTCACATATATTGCCTCAGCAGTCCCTATAGTGCCAGACCTATTACACATTTGTAAGTCCAATGGTTGCATGAACATCCACCCAAGGGGTCTCAAGTTCTTTTACAATGTAAAAAGAACATGATATCTCAGGTTTTTAAATAAGGCCCAAAATGATCATCTGATCTAAGTGCTATTTAAAGTGCATAAACACAGTAATCTTAAAGTGTGAGCTTATTCATTCACTAAAAGCTCTGAATAAATAAACTTATTAAAAATATATATAATCTCATCCATACCTATCAGCTGTCCAGATTTTTGGCTCATATTTTTGGTCTGTTCCTCATAAAATTTAAGGTTTCCTGGCAAATCACTGAGATTATCTGAGGATTTAAGTCACTAAGATTCAGACTTCAAATCCTTCAGAAAATGGATGTTAAAATAAACCCTGTTACTCTAGCAACTTTCTAAGTTTATAAGAGGAATATTTAAAATGTGTCCCTATTGTTTGGCCTTTGTTCCCCCATTTTGTTCGGCTTTATCCAGATTTCTTACACTAAGAGGTTGAGAGCTATGTATCACACTTTTAGATTACTGTGTTTATGCACTTTAAATATTACTTTTTACAGCACTTCGGCACTTTAAGAAATGTAAATGGGAGGGTTTAATGACATCATCCTTAGATCAGATTATCATTTTGGGCCTTGTTTAAAAACCTGCCTTTTGTTTTTTTTGACTTATCTGCAGAAGTTCATTACTGTTACATGAATGAAAGTGCTCATTTGTGGATGATAAAAGTTTTTACAAGAACCTTACAGCTTCTCCCTCTGGCAACTAACATAGTTTATGTTTCACTGTGACCATCTCTAACATGTACATTGGTGTGAAATCCATGATTGCTGAAGCAAACATTTCTAGCATTATGGTCAGTAGACTTAGAAGGAATAGGTGCATAGTGTTGTGAGATTATTTTGAGAAGAGCCCAACATAGGCTTCTCTGAAAAGTTAAGCCCATCTTTCTTGATGAGGATAGTTTTTGATAAGGGTCATGGGGTTTCTATCAGCTCATCAAAAAATCATTTTATTGAATGGCATTTTCAGTGCAATTACATCGAACATGCTGTTCGTCGAACTGCTGATACTGAGATGTCAGTACAGTGAGGATCGGGAAATTTTCCCTTTCCCCACTGTGGTGCAATATTGGAGCTGGTATATATAATTAACAGGTGGGGGGGCACAGCCCCCCACATGAGGACATGAGGAGAATTTGACGAATGGCTTTTTCAAAGAAATGCTGTTCACTGAAATGATGATTCAATTAAGTAATATAGACATGGGTCGTGATAGGCACGGGAATGTCTTATGGAAGAGTTCATAGAGGTCTAGGTAATCTATAGATATGGGTTGTAGCAGGCCTGTGAATGACCTACAGATGAGGGCTTTGGCAGGTCTGGGATGACCTATTGATAAGGGATGTGAAAGGTCTGTGATAACCCACGACAGTAGTTACAATTATGTTGAGAGGAGTCTGTCATTCTAATCGAATTTCCCTATTTGATGTTGGATAACGGTTTCTACATTTACTAATTAAATTTGTGGAAAGTTCACAGATGCATGATAGAACCAGGAATAACAGAGTCTGAGGACTAAAATAAAATCTCTATTATTATTAAATGATTTTTTTTTATTAGGAACATGGTTGAATGTAGAATGTTAGAGAGGGCTGAAAGTATTATTATTCTGTCCTTTGAACTCGCAAATGGGAGAGCACAAGAAGTAATTACCCTATGTACACAAATGCATCAGATGTAATGCCAGGAATGAATGCACAACTCTAATTTCTCAAATAAAGGAAGAGAATGGTATATATTTGTGGCCCTGAAAAGCCCACACCCTTGTACTGCCTGTCAGAAGACACGTGTAGACACTATTGTCAGCCTCACACAGCATCTTCATTATCTGTGGAAAAACAGATCTTTACTATTGTTTCATGCCCAGGACAAATTTTGCATTGTTTCTCTTGAATCGTCAGCAGCTGTCAGGCAGATGTTCATTTACAGCGCCCTGCTATAGGCTATTCCAGGAATTGTGAAGAGAAGGATACTTGATGGTGAGGAGATCTTCTCCGGTGAAAATGGGGAACATTACACTGGTTAGCGAGTTGAGCAGTAATATCGCCTTCCATACAACATTGAAGAGCCGTGTTAACCACGGAACCCCAATAATATTCAGTCTCTCCTGCACTTCCACCTGTATCTCATTCACTCCTGATGTCCTGTCACTGTGGAGATGTTTAATCACTGCACTGGCCCCAATCACAGAAATAAGCTATTCCCCCAGATTATGGATTCTCCATCATGTCCTTTAGTTTCTCAAAATGTTCATTCCAACTTCCAAAAATGCCTGAAACTGTGGTCAGTATTTATCTACTCCCCTGTTATGGACAATTTGGATGATGTCCTAGCCACTGTTCTATGTCACAAAATGTTTTTTCAGAACTTCTTTGAGGATATCTAATAAGTCATTTTCCATGGTTTCATCAAATGTCTCTCACACCCTGGGATTTGCTTCAGAAAATGCTTAAGCTGCTGCCTTTCTGACCTATCGGCCTATTAGTTAAAGCAGGCACTATTTGGAAAGCCTTTTAATCTTTAACTTAGTAGCCAATAGATAGAAAGTAGGCAGTTCACTGACAAAAAAGTTGAATCTCTGTTGTTTGTAGACAAGTGACTATATAGTGCTGTGCTAAGCGTAGAAAGAGCTTGGATGAAAATCAGTGTCTCCATATCAGATGTTGCACTTCTTTGCCAGAACAGAGTTGACTGCTATGTCCAGGTGAGGACAGCAACTACCTGTGTGATGATATCTGGTACTGCCAGCCATGCCGGGAGAAGTAGGGAAGTAGATGTGTAACATAAGCCAGCACAGCTAGCTGGAATTTTGTAAAGAATTATTTGTATATCAAACTGATTTGTACAGATGCTTGTCTTGCAAATGTATTTGTAAAGTTGCTTGTGTTAAAAATGTACCAACAGTGGGTCCTGACTGTACTGTAACTGAATTAAATGTATATGTTTTAACAGAGGATACGGGAAGAGAAGAGGTTAATCTCAATGCAGCTGCAGTTAACTATGAAAGATAGTTTAAATTAAATTACGCCATAAAGACTGTATCTTACAGTTCTGTCTGAAGCCAGAGACAAAATGTCAGGGAAGCCTTCTTTATTGTCTCTAGCAGGGAGCTAACTGCTTCTCTGGAAGGGTAGATGTTTGGATTTTTTTTACGATTTCCAGGAGCTCAGCAGATTGTGAGAAAAGCTCAGTGTGCATGATAACATATAGGTGTTAAAACTGTGGCAGCTTCTAGTGTTGGTGATAGTGTGAGAAACTGAGTCAGATGAATGCATATAACGTCATTCTGTAAGCTATCCCAGAAATAATATTTAGATGTTATATTGAGAAGTCTCTCAGTCAGACAGGGCAGTCTGTTCTTAGAACCTGACAGAAGGAAGACCACTCATCTACTTCATCTTGCCTTGCTCTAGTAAGTGAACCAGGGAATAATAACTCTTTAGATTTGTCAGGAAAATATAGTGAGATTAGTTAAGTACTGTTTTTCTGTATCTGTGTGAATCTGCTCATCTGTCTTATTTTACTATTACCTGTAGTTGAAACTCTCTGGTGTTTACTGTAAATAGATACTTAGTATTTTCATGTACTTTTATTATTTATTATTAAATAGATTTAAACTTCTCATTGTGGCTGGTCCTTTTAGAAAAATATTAAAGTTTTGAGAGTATTTGCATGTATTTATTTGATGATAATTCTGGCCACTCTTGAAAGTCTTACTGCTTGATCAACATTACCATTTGTATTAATATTAATTTCACTCAGAATAATTAGATACCTTTTAAGAGCCTTACAGTAACTGACTGGTGGTAGTGAATCTACCTTATAGTCTGGGCAAAGTAGATAGACTGGGTAATTTGTGCCAGCCTTTCCCAGGTGTGTTTGTGTGTGTGTGTGTGTGTGTGTGTGTGTGTGTGTGTGTGTGAAAATCAAATCTCAGGCTGCACGCGTGTGTGTGTCAGCTAATTGGAGCAAGGACATGAAGCACTGGTTTCACAGAGAGGGTGCTGGAGGACTTGGCTTGGACATGCCGCTGAGGTCTCAGCCCTATAGCTGTGCCAGTGGGGAGCCTTACTGGGGACTGGGGGAGAGACAGAGAGTGAGAAACCCAGACCCCAGACTGAGTGTGTTCCCTGTATGCTGTTAAGGGAAACTGTGCTTGATGCAGGTATATTCATTTGTATTCCAGGTGTATGTCTCTCTCTAGAGTCAGTGGTGAGGATTCAGGCTCCTTGATTACTGGAGTGGGGATGTCACAACCTGGTATGAAAGAGTTTCACTGACACAGGATTTTGTCCTTGACAAAGAGTAGAGGAACTTGTGAGATGAATCACTAGATGGGTGACAAAGTGGCAGTGCTGCAGGCCTTCAGATGGCCTTCAGATGGACTGCTGTGGTGAAGCATGAGCTGAGTCCTAAGATGAAGTTCTCAATTTACTGTAGTCATGAGTTGTACACAGTAATTAAGAGGATTTTAGACCACAAATGCATGTGGCAAACATGAGCTTCATTCACATGGTTGCCAAGATCACCTTCCATAACAGGAGATTGACAATTTAAGAGTATCTTGGACTCCAACTGATGCTCTTTGGGAAAGACAGGAGTCAACTGTGATGTTATGGCCACCAAGTGAGAATGTTCCCTGGTCGTCTTCTGAGGGAGGGATACCAGGCATGTATCACTGGGAGAAGGCATCAGGGTAGTCCTTGCACACAGTGGAGAGAATATATCTCTCAGAAGGCCTGGGAATGCATGGGGATCTACTTGGCTGAGCTTGACACTGTTACTTGGGTTAAAAAAATATCTGATCTGTCTAGCACAACTTATCACTGCAGCTCTAACCAGGAAAAGCGATTGAGACAGATTCACACATATGTATAAAAATAGGCCTTTGCATTCAGAATACAAGCTCCTAGATAATTCTGATGAATTTTCAGCTTGTTAGTAACCAAGTAGCATTATGACACTGCAAACAGGAATTGAGGAAAGGGGAGGTCAGTTGAAATTTTTTTTGTTACCTACTGATATGGAATACTGTCATCTTGCAGCTGTGTTGTAGCTAAGGATAAGTATGTGTAGATGTTATTTTCTATTTTAATCAAAGGGTTCATCTTTAGAGGACTGTAGGCCATGGGGTAATAGAAAGGTCAGTGTGCTATATAAGATATAGTTGATACCTTTCAAATTGATTTTGAGATTGTGAAGGTAAAGGTTTAGCGTAAATAAGAGGTTAAGGTGATTTACAAACAAACGTTTAAAAATGGTAACGAAAAACAAAGTTTATTGCTCAGCCATTTTGTACTTTCTGGATTTGACATGTCCACAAATAAACTTGAAATAGCTAGTACCAATATTCTAGATTACGTGTGAAGATGAATGGATTGTGGACGTGGCAGATATCATAAGGGATTCTGGATAGGAGTACATTCTCTTAGCATTTAGAAATAGCAGGGTACAAAGTAGCAGAGAACTAGTGACACAGTGCAGTAGGGCAGAACTGGTGATTCCGTGTTATTAGAGAATTTAACTGTAACATTTTCTTTCAGACAGATCTGGAGATTTGAGGACATTCATGCCAGAGAGCATGTTTGGATCATGTAAGTGATATTGTAGGGGTACAAAGTGAAAGTATAGAGAGCCTTGCACATTTATGTCTGATAACAATGGAGTACTGTGATAAGGCACAGGACACTGGAATAGGAGGATAGAAGCAGAATAAGTACTCCTTTAACCATCTAAACAATGACCAAACAAAAACATAGGTATACAAAGGAAAATATAACCATTCTAATTATCATCAGCATTCTATAAATGTGTCATCAACTTAAGAGAAGTTACAGTTACACATGCTGGGATTTAGAAATGGTGCGGGGCAGACAACACCTAGTAGGCCATAATGTGAATAAAATTCTTCCAGCATGTAAATGGTTTCATATGAAAACAACAGTTTTACTGTGAATTCAAAAGCCTTTTATGAATCCAAGTTAAATGCAGCCAATATAAGTAAGTCTGCATAATAAATCACTTTTGACAGCAAATGTTTGGCAGGCCCTTTTGGTTTGAGTGCAACTGCGCCCATCTGTTTGGTACCAGCTATTCACTGTGGAGCACATCAGAGCAGCCTTTTAGCTGGGTCCAACTTAACAAGTGATTAGCTAAACCTTGGATTCTGAATAATTTATTTTTAGCTCTCCAAATCAACACTTGCAAATGATTAGAACAGTAGGATATGTTGTCTTAAAGTGGTAAAATTACATGACTGTACCACTTGAGCTGCCACAACAGGAGATCAAAAAGCGTAACTGAAAACACTTGGCATTCACCTTTTAAATATCAAAAATAAAATTCAAAGTAAAATACATTATACCATCAGAATCCTATTGTGGCCTAATCAAACTATCTATAAAATACAAGATGACACTGTATAAACTGTCATCCTCTATGCCTGTCATTTCAAACATAATCATGTAATAAATTATCAGATTAATCCTTGTAAGGCAGCAATGTGCCATGAAACAACCTCATGTCATCACAGACAGCAATACACATTAATTATTAGCATTACTTTCAATAATAAACAAATATCTGAAACAATCAACAGGTAAACATGACTAAACTCCTTTGCAAGTTACTGGATTCTATTAAGTACAGAAAGAGGGTAAGCAATAAAATAATTTTTAACAGTCTGCTACTAAAGCATGTCATTAACACATTTACCTCACTCTATAATGTGACTCCAGTGATAGTCGATACGGCATGAATCAAACCTATATTAGAATCGTACAGTATACACAAACTTAGCACACATTTAGAATCATACAGGACACACAAACATAGCACATATTTAGAATCATACACAGCCCACATTTAGAACCATATGTGACATAAAAACTTAGCACACGTTTAGAATCATACAGTACACACAAACTTAGCATGTATTTATAATCATACATGACACACAAACTAAGCACACATGATGGTGAAACTTTGTTTAGTACGATTAGATGAAATTCTTAATATAACAAAACTGAGACTGAAATGTAAGTCATCCATTATGATATATTTCCAATCTTACATAAGTAAGACTCGCACGCAGCCTGACAAGAACAATGGAAGTGAAGGTACACTTTATTTTTAGTTTATATTAAGTGCAGTATCACCTTCTTCCTCCCTGTTGTAGTGACATGCTCCTGCACTCTAACTTAGGCTTGTATCCCCAAAGATTCTGACTGACATAGGAGCTGATATAAGTGCTGGTTCACTCCATTTTTTCATACATTATCTCCTATCCCTTGTCTGAAGAATATATAATATATTCATATTATTTTTAAACTATTACAATGTACTTAACCTATGTTGTTATATTACACAGGAGACATACAAAGTATGTAAGTTTCTCTTGTGCAACCTGTATAAATTTGAATCTGTTTCTGTGAAAACGTATTTTACTTTTACATCCTAATAAACCAACTTAATATTTTTTCCAGATTCACAAATGGTCAGAAAGGCAATATGAAATGTACTAATTTATTTTTTAATCTGGTAATTACAATGATCTCAGTGGCCCAATTCATAGCTCTCAACTTCTTAACACAAAAAATCCCTACAAAGCCAAAAACAATTGGGGGTCCCAAAAATAGGGATAGATTTTAAATATTGCCCTTATAAACTTAAGAGAGTTGCTAGAATAAAATATATTGTGTTACCATGCCTTTTCTGAAGGGTATGAAGTCTGAAACTCAAATGCCTATCATTATTTAGTAAATTCAGTCTTCACTGATTTGCCACAAAAATCCTGAAAATGCCAAATTTTAAGGGGAACAGACCAAAAATATAAGGCAAAAATCTGGACAGTTGAGAGGTATGGACCAAGTGCCACTACAACGTAGGACAACTGTAACATATATATATATATATATATATATATATATATATATATATATATATAGATAGATAGATACACTAAATAGTATAATTTTGATTACGGAAAATTATAGGAAAAGAGAAAAAAAAACAAACAGTGAAGTACCAAAATTAGTAAATGTAATTTAAAGGAAATAAGTAAACCAACATGTACTCATCTTCAGATGAAGGTTTTATTAAGTGTCGTAGGATGTTCACATTCTGGTTTTCAAATGCAGGTTTAATGCTATTATACTGCTTAAGGCCACAATCAATAAAAAGGCCTATTTCCAGCTATGCCAGGAGAAGTAGTACAGTGGATGTGTAACATATGTCAGCACAGCTATCTGGAATTTTGTAAAGAATTATATGTCATTTGTATATCAAAAAGATTTGTACAGATGCTTATGTTGAAAATATATTTGTAAAGCTGCTTGTGTTAAAAATGTACCAACAGTGTGTCCTGCTGGACACAGGAAGAAATATACATGTATTATTGTAACTGTTGAGTTGTATTTATTGTAACAAAGGATGCTGGAAGAGAAGGAATTAATCTCAGTCCAGTTAACTTTGAAAATAGTTTACCTGGTTTAGGCCATAAAGACTGTATCTTACAGTTTTGAATAGCAGCCAGACACCAAATGTCTGTGCTAAGAATGGTTTATTAGTTCCTGTAGGAAGAGTGGAAGTGTTTTATGGTTTTATAGATCCAGATGCTATAACACATCTCATCAAAGTTCTATCTGTGTGTATGGTAACACACAAACCCCTCTACCTAAATTTAATAATGCTGAAACCCTTGGTTCAGTCCTATGCATAAACAAAACAAAACAAAAAAAACTCCAGGAAATAAATCTCCCATAACTGAGGAAATCTTACAGTGGACTACAGATAATCTACCACAGGAAACTATCCTACTAGGTGACCTAAATACTGACTGGTTAGCCTGTAGTTCCAACAGCCCAACTAACCACATTAATGTCTTTGGGTTTCCTCAACTCATTCAAGAACCCACTAGAGTAGATAAAAAGAATCACAAAAACAATCCGTTCTTGATTGGACACTGGTCAATTGCCCCAAACAAAACTATCAGACAGGCTGCCTATAAGATGGTCTTAGCGACCACCTCCCCACATTCCTACTACACAAATGCACTAACATACCCAAGCCCATAGTTCACAGACTAATCCGAGATTACCGCAAACAGAACCCTCATGATCTTAACACTATTCTAAACCAATGTAACTGGGAACCACTACAAACCCTTGAATTAGACCAGGCTGTTTACTATTTTAACAATACTTTCGCCAATGTCCTTAATAGAGTCACCCCTGCTAGGAAAGTTAGAGTTAAAGCTAACTATGAACCATAGCTAAGTAGGGACACTAGAGCCCTACTAAAGTCCAGAGATAAAGCCTGGAAAATCTGGAAGAGGGAAAACACCACCCTTTCCAAACAAAACTACCAACAGCTTAGGAATCAGGCCAAGGAACAAACCAAACTTGATAAACAGAACTACTTCCTTGGTGCCCAGAGCAAACATTCAAGAAACCCAGAAAGGTTTATCAACTCCTTACTAAAACCAGGCAAAACAACCACTCCAGCTCCCAAATCCACCAATAATACTATGGACATAGCCTCTCAAGTTAACCACCATTTCACAGAATCCATTCTGGCTTTATCCAGCCAATTATCCAAAAATAACCCTTCACACACCGTTTCCATCCTCAGCAACCAATTGTCTTGATAACATTCCCCCTTTACTCTCTCACCTACTCCACCTCTACAATAAAACAAAAACCTTCTAAAATTGAAACCTACCACCCTTGCAGCTGATAGTTTACCTGCTAACTTCCTAAAAAAATGGCTGCTGAATCTGTATTAGATCCTGTTTCCATCCTCAGCAACTGATCCATACAGGAATCCTATATCCCGCAACTGTGGAAAGTCATATATCATTCCTCTTCATAAAGGAGGTAATTCTTATGACTTCTCAAATTACCGTCTCATTGCCATTCTATCTCCGCTGCCTAAACTTCTAGAGAAATGTATTCACTTTCAAATCATGAAATTCCTGAACACACAAACTCCTTCCCATCACACAGCATGGTTTCCGGCCACATCACAGCACAACTACTGCTCTTCTCTCTTTTACTAATCTAGTTAACCAACACAGAAACAACAATAACTTTACATCTGCCATATTGTTAGATCTTTCCAAAGCATTTGATACGGTCTCACACACCATACTACTAGATACTGTAGCCTCCCTATCCTTTGCTCCATCTAGTATTGCTTGGTTTAGGAGCTATCTATCTGACAGGCAGCAATCTGTCCAATGGCAAGGTGTACTATCCCCTCGACTTCCAACCTACATAGGCATACCACAAGGCTCAATACTGGATCCACTTCTCTTTTCTATTTTCACCAATAATCTGCATACCTCAACCCAGCATTTTTTTTTTTTACATTTGTTGACCAGGCTGGTCCAACTGGATATAAGTTCATTTTCAGTGGAGGCCTGGGGAGAAAAGCTCCACACATAAGAGTAGTATTTACAAAACACAGGTACAGTACAGTTCAGATTATAAGACATGAAATTTTATTTATTTTATTTTTATTTTACATTTGGTGACCAGGCTGGTCCAACTGGATATATGTCCATTTTCAGTGGGTGCCTCACTTATACAGTTTGCAGATGATTCGACTTTAATCTGCACAGCCCCATCTCTTTCCAGTCTTCAACAACTCACCCAGGCAACCTTTAGCTATGTGGAAAAATGGATTACTGAGATCCAACTCTTCCTAAACCCCAAAAAGACTAAATTGATTCTATTTACCCCCAAACAAATCAACAACCACTCCCCTTTCCTTTACTAGCACTTCTAAAAATGGCACTACCATTTCTCTTTCTGCCCATACCCATTGAAATTGACAATAACCTTCACTTTGATGTCCATATCTCTCAAACCATCAAAAAGGTTCACAAAAAAATGGGAACTCTATATAGACACAAAAACTTCCTCTCAGATCAAGCACAAATCACTCTAGCCCAAACTCACCTATTGTCCACACTAATATATGCAGCACCAATTCTTATCCAGATCAGAAAAATAGACCTTGACAAACTTGAGTCATGCTACAGTAAGATCACCAAATTTGCCAACAACTCCACTTTCAGAAAACATTGCTGTCTAATTCTAAGGGACCTTCAATGGTTAGAACTTCCTCAACTACTCAGTTACCACCAGCTAGTCATTGCCTACAATATTCTCAAATATCCTGATAAAACCCCATCATTAAGTCAACTACTCACTCAATACATAGCAAATCGCACTCTCCGCTCTAGTGACAAATCACTCCTCTGTATCTCTAGGGCTAACAATACTGCAGGAAAAGCACTATTCTCCCACACCGTTGCTAGAAATTGGAATTGCCTTCCCCCTTCACTAACCTCTACCTCCACCACCTCACACTTCAAAAACTCCTTTAAATCACATCTTATGAATACCTGGCTATGTCCATGTATTACTTAAAATTTAAAGCTTTCCTACTCTTTTCACCCTCCTACCCAGGAATGCTTTCCTATTTACTCAATGTAATACACTACAGCACTAAAACTCTAACAGTTATTCTTCCAGCTTGAAAGAATCTTCTAAACCATGTTGTTTGTAACCTCACTTATTGCTGAAATGTGTCTTGTCTATCTTTATATTTCAGTGTGAATATATTAATTGTGTTGTTAAAATGTATCTTGTCTGTTTTTACAACATATGGAGCTTTTCTCCACAGGCCTCCGCTGTAAATGGAAATAGTCCAGTTGGAATTTCCCAGTAAACAAATGCAAAATAAATAAAAATAAAATGTGTACTAAATTATGGTTCATTTTCTAGCAATGGGGGTAGCATGGAAACCAGATGTCAGCTGACCAGTTGTATGTGATGTCATTCTGTAATCTAGGACAAAAATGATGTTCTAATACCAGGTGAGAGAAGTCTCAGAGCAGTTGTTTTTGGAACCTGACAAAGTACTGCTTTTCTGGATCTGTGTGCATCACAGGCATCAGAAGCTGCTGAGGATGGGGGGGGGGGGGGCACTTAGTGATCTAAAAAGGGCAATTTTTTGTAACTATTTACTACCACAACATAGGTTCACTTGGAGGACATTTTAAGCTTAGCCAATTCCCTTTTGGTGCTTGAATTAGCATTTTCTAATTGGTCTTACCTATTCCATGGCCTATAATTGTATATTAGCCCTAGTGAGAATAACTGTGATCATACCATAGATAATTTGAGGGGACCCATGAAAGGGATGCAGCATTTAGGAACTGCCTCTATCCATTAGTGGCATGAGGGGCAATCCTGGAGTACATTTTCTATTACCCATCCTTAGATCCAAGTTGCATTTGAATATGAACGGATGAGCTTTGTTTTATTTTTATGGATAGTCTGTTCTGGAACTGGACTGAGTATTTCTAATGCGATTTGACTTGCTGATGTTCAGTAGGTGCATCTGTATTAGGTCAGAGGATGCCTTGTATGCCAGACATGTCACCTCTAAGCACTCTGTAGGATACTGAGTATAGTAATAAATCTTTGAGGTGGTCCATGCAAGACCTATTGTTTAGGACTTGCATCCTTTTAGTAAGGTATCTCTGAAGGTATTCCAGTTGTTGCATGGGGTTGGACAGATACATGACAAAGTGGGCATTATACAAAATAATTGACCTAGTGAGAGCTTTGTAAAGGGGTACAACAACATCTCTAGATGTAGTCACAATCAATTTGTTTATAAGCTGTGCAATATAGAAAGGCTTTCTTATGTCTCTGGGCACATGTCGGTCAAAAGTTAGGTCACTGTACACACAAGTTCCCAAATGCCAAACAATTGGGTCAGTTCGCAGAGGGCATTGTCATGATTTTGACACCAGTTATTATTTGGGACAAACCTTCCTGCATGATGGGTAAGTCATTTGGGGATTCAATAACTGCTCCTAGCTTGTAGTCATCTCAGACTTGGCCGGCCAAAGCCCTTTGGTATTTCCTTTTACTTTTGAGATGTATATGCCAAACAGAAAAAGTCTCAACACCAAACCCTGGGGGACTATACTGGTGACTGGACTCTTCCCCTATTTTGATCTCCTGCATCCTGTGAGCAAGTTGACAATCCAGCTAGTGATGCAAGTGTCTACTCCTACAGTATTCATCTTTTGGACTACACCTGAGTAGGGAACTGTGTCAAAAGGCTTGGCCAGGTCAAGGTAATGTGGTATGAACTGTTTTACCTTCATCCATTGCTTTGGTAACAAGAGTAAAGCTTAACATTTGCCCATGATTTTGAGCCTTTGGCACTTTCCTCTGGGCCATTTTCAAACACATTTTTATTTATTTATTTATTTTGCAATTGTTGATCGGGAATGTCCGACTGGACATATGTCCATCTTCAGCGAAGGCCTGGGGAGAAAAGCTCCATTTACATATATGAACAAGTTATTAAGGACAGTGGGATTAATATACAAAAACAGGTATACAAACATTGGTAAATATAGGCCAGTAAGAAAAGGCACATAGTAAGGTATACAATCAGAGGTAGTATAGTCATTTAGGCATACAGTATATTACAGTCTAAACACACCTAATATATGCAGTATATTGCAGACTTATACATATAGAAAATACACAGTTCTTAGCAGAATCTTAGATATTTTTGTTGGTGTCTGAGCTTATTACTATAGTTACAAACATATGATAAAGTCACTTTTGGACTGGAAATAGGGAGAGAAACTAGACTTGACATGTTCCATTGAATAGAGATGTTGTTTGTATGTCAGTCTTTACCCAGGAGTGAGACAGGAGCATAGCCAGCTGTTTTTAAGGTGGGCTTTTAGTAGTTTTTTTTAAATTGTATTGTGGACTTATTTAATGTTAGGTGGGCAGGTAGGGAGTTCCAGAGTTTGGAAATGCAGCAGCTAAAGAGAGATTTTCCTGCCTCATTGTTATGTTCGGTAACTTCAAGGAGGTTGAAGAGCCATGCATGCATGTATGCATTCTTTGATTCACCTTCCTGATTGTATTAAATTATATTCCTTGTTAATACAGCACCAGTTGTTAGAATGTGTTTTAAATTTGTAGTTTTGAACAGTAAGTAAGCAATGAAACAAAACGTATGAACCAATGAAACTACCCATTTCAGAAAATCTCAACCATAAAAGGCCACTCAAACTTCTGTCATTACAATCCACCAATATCAGTAAATATGCAAAATCTCTGCAGAAGCAGTCATCTAAATAATTCCACATTAAAGATAGCTATGAAACAACTTTATATTTCATTGTTTCATCTACAAATAAAGTGGCTGTTGCCCTTGAATAATAAATTGCCTATGTTACATTAAAAATGACAAGATAGTAATACTGCAATAGGGAATGGATGGCAAACTGGTAACAGGTTCATACTTACTAGGTAACTCCTCCAATGGAGGACATTCACAGGACTGCAGCATCCACTCGCTTTAAAGTACAACACAGTACAGTATCAGCGATCCATCTGCATACTGTGGGAGTAGAATCCACAGCTTTCTGCATCAAAAGTAAGGCTACTATTTGTGCTACTAACAATGCAAACAGACTTGGAATAAGCAGCACTAAACTTCTCTACCCCTGAAGCTCTCAGCTCCTTGTAAAATTTTTTATTTATTTAACATTTGTTTACCAGGAAAGTCTGACTTGGAACAAAGCCAATTTTCAGCAGAGGCCCAGGGAGAAATACTCCAGATATATGTCTTTGCAACATGGGAGGAAACCCACACAAATGCTGGGAGGACATACAGACTCTGCACAGAGGGCACCATCCACTTGACACAATTAAATCTCTCAATTTCACAGCAGAAGAAATCTGGAAAAAGCCAAAATGTATTTTTTTTTGGGGGGGGGGGGGGGCAAAGGCCAAAACCAGGGACACATTTTAAATATTGCTTGTATAATCTTAGAACGTTGCTAAAATAGTGTTTTATGTTACCATGTGTTTCCTAAAAAGATAGGAAGACTGAAACTTAAAGGGCTATCATTATTTAGTGAATTCCCATTCTCACTGAATTGCCAAAAAAACACAGATTTTAAGAGGAACAGACCAAAAGTATGAGCCAAATATTCTGTGAAAATCTAAACAGTTGAGAGCTATGGCGTCAACCTCCTGAATCACAAGTGGTGGTACAGGTAAAAATATAGGCTGTTATACTTAACGTACAGGGTTTGCGCCTAAGTAATTCTAACCATCAGGTATAGGTAAGTGGGGCATTACACACACACACACACACACACACACACACACACACACACACACACACACACACACACAATGGGAAAAAACTTGCAGGGAATCACCAGCAGCATTTTACTTTATGCAGGCTTGAAATCATTTGAGCAAAAGACAAAGGCCCAGAAATTCAGTGTGCATTTATTTATTTATTTGAAATTTGTTTACCTGGGTGGTCTGACTGCGTTTACAGAACCCATTTTCAGCAGAGGCCCGGGGAGAAAAGCTCCACATACAGTACAATAAAAATACAGTATAATCCAATACAATAAAAATTACATTAGAAATACAATACAAAAAGTAAGTTGAAAGAACAAACTGCTACAAGATGTTGCAATATGTTAATACACATCTAGACAGTTCTATACAGTTAAAACACTACAGACAATAATAGTCACTCTCACCATACATGACAGTGTCCAAAAAAGTAGTACGTAGGTAGTGCAATGTGTGATATTGACTGTAATAGTACATGCAAAATAGAATGTTAGTTTCAGTCAGGAAAACATCAGCCAGAAATTTACTGATGCAGATAGATGGTGAGAAAGAGTTAAGAAGAATAGAAACAATTAAGCCTGAACAGTAGCTTAAGGATATGGTATAGAAGGAGTTAGAAGAGCCTTAGGATCTTGCAGTCTGTGAGGGGTTGAAATGTGCAAGAAAGACTAAGACCTGAGCATTAGGCAGGCTTTATGCAGGAGCAGAGCCATGTATTTTTTAGATGATTTTTTTAAACAGCATTTGCAATGGGTTAGGTCAGGCATAGACCTGGTAGCTAGAGGTAGTGAATTCCAAAGTATAGAGGCAGAGTATGAATACAGAAAGTGACCAGGTTTTTGTGTGGGTTTTGAGACAGCTAAGAGATTTTTGTCTTCTGATCATAGGGATCGGTTTGGTGTGTAAGGTGTGACTAGATTAGCTAATGCAGGGCAGGCAGTAGGCTTGAAAATAAGGTTGTGCAAGGTGGATAGCTGAATAAAGGCAAATTGGTTGGGGAGTTCAAGCCAGTTTAATTCTAGGAGTGGTTTACAGTAGTGTGTGTGATATTTAGAGTTTGTGGCAAACTTTGCAACTTTGTTGTAGCACTGTTCCAACTTACGGTAGAATTTTGTAAATTAGTTAAGATAGAGGCATTATAAAGAAGGTTGCTGAGGTAAAGAAATGTTTGTTTCAGTATAAGAGTCCCCGTTTTTGATGAGTTTTTTTTAATATATTGCTGTATATGGGGGTCAAATTAAAGTTTATTGTCAATGATAACGGGTTCCTATCACGTAGTCGAACTTTTACAAGTTCGAACCACATATGGTCAAGACCATATGTTCAAATTTGTAAAAGTTCGAGCATGTGAATGGAAATCTCCATAAGCGGAGGTTTGCATTCACTTCAATGTGGTGTGATCTCGGAATTGGTATATTTAAGTAGTGTGGGGGGGGTGCAGGGGAGCTTGCTCCCCCTGCATACAACAATTTATTTTTTTTGTCCATTGTATTTTTATTTTTTTTTATAGCTAGTCGAAGTACCGTAACTTCGGAGATATGTGTTCGAACATATGTCAGTCGAAGTTACGGAACTCCGACTAGTCGAAGTACCGTAACTTCGGAGATATGTGTTCGAACATATGTCAGTCGAAGTTACAGAACTCCGACTATGTAATATAGACCCAATGATAACACCTAGAAGTTTGGTTTCCTGCACTATTTCTATGACATTGTTGTCAGATGCAAGGATGTTGAAATGATCAGTGACAGGAGAGGTGTTTTTAGGGTGAAAGAGTACTGGTTTTGTCTTTGTTGGATTAAGAAAGAGTTGGGCATTTCTTTGCCAAGATCCGACTGCAGTAAAGGACTGTTGAGTTTTTAAAAGTAGTTCTGGTAGTGATTGAGAAGTGCAGATTATGGTGGAATCATCAGCATACTGAATGAGGGTCCCGGGGTGAGAGGCAATGTGAAGGCTGTTTGTGAAAATGTTGAAAAGTAGGGGTCCTAGGATGGAGCCTTGTGGGACTCCAGTAGGGTTGTGGAGGAAGGGTGAGAGTTCCTTGGACCATTTCACTGCTTGTTTATGATCCTTGAAGTAGCTCTATAACCATTTCACTGTGTTATATGAGAAGCCTAGATTAGACAGTGTGTTCAAAAGTAAGGGGTGAGACACTGTGTCAAAGGCCTTAGAGAGATCAAGAAATACTGAGACTGTATAGCATCCTGCATCTCTGGCCTTGTTCATGCTGTCCTTAAAAGATAATAGGGCTGCAGCTGTGCTGTGGCTAGGTTGGAAGCCATGTTGGGTTTGGTTAAAAGACTGTTTTGCAATAGATATTGCATTACCTGCTGATGGGGTACCTCTCTTGAGAATTTTGGATATGGGTGACAAGATGGATATAGGATGGAAATTGGATGGCTTAAAAGAGTTGCCTCCTTTGTAGATGGGGGTGATGTGAGATTGTTTCCATATGGTAGGTACTTCTGATTCAGATAAAGACCTATTTATAAGGATACTGATTGGGTAGGTGAGTTATCAGCCAGTTTGAGGTAGTATGGGGGGAGATTGCCAGCTGAAGTAGAGCAGGGTTTTAGTTATTGTAGCAGTTTCTTAATGGTGCCAGTGGGTATGGGCTGAAATAAGAATGGGGTTTGTATGACATTTTGCTGAATAGGGGGTTAGTTATGACTATGGTTACAGGTAGTTGATGGCCTGGGGTTGGTGTCTAAATAGGTTGAAGGGTGGGGGGGGGTCCAGCATTAGTGGTGTAGTCTGAAATTGATTATATGAAGTGCTTGTTAAAGTTTTCGGCTATTTTTGATGGAGGGGTATCAGGTGATAGGGTGTGCTCTACATTTCTTCCAGGGTTAAGTAGAGAAGATATGGAGTGACAAAATTTAATGTGGTTGATTTTATGCTGGAGTTGAAGCTGGGAATAATATGAGTTCTTATCTCTGTTGATTAGTTTTGTCACTTTGTTACGTAGTTTTTTGAAATTAACATTTTTATTTATTTATTTTATTTTATTTTACATTTGTTGACCGGGCTAGTCTAGCTGGATATATGTCCATTTTCAGTAGAGGCCCGGGGAGAAAAGCTCCACACAAAACATAAAAGAACAGACTTGTTGTTAATAAAGACATACAATAAAAATAGAAATAAAAATCAACTTGTTAATAAAATCAACATACATTAAGGAACTCAAACAGTTAGAGATCATACATAAAGTTCGGTCAGTTTCAAAGCATTTTACCTAGTACATAAAGGATATGCAATAAGGCATCTGCCATAGAGATAACAATTAAAGCTCAGAGGGTAGAAAAGTAGAAGGAGAATGTGAGATAAATAATAGGGAAGGGACAGGAGTCAGGAATTGAGAGAGGAAAAGAAGGAAGACAGTCAAGAGGAGGTGAGAGAGAATGGGAGAAGTAGGTGAGAGCATAGTAGGACAGCAAGGGAGAAGAAACAGGGTAGATGCTAAATATTAAGCAAAAAGAAGGGTTAAAGGTAAAGAGAGGGTGGGGAGAGGGAAGTTATCCTGGAGTACTACAAGAACAAAGCCAGTGGTTGTGGAAGTACAGTTTGATTTTTTGTTTGAAGAGAGGTAGGGATGAGATTAAAGTTAAGTCTTTAGGCAGCAAATTCCATGCTCTGCCAACAGTGTTGGTGAAAAGAGAGTCACCAGCTACGTTGTGGGCCTTTATGGGTTTGGTCATAAGTTTACAGGAGGAACAAAGAGAGGCGAGATTGTTATAAGGGAGTAAAAGTTGTGATAGTATAGGGGTGTTATTAGGTTGGTACAGTAGTTTGTGGGCAATAGTGAGTTGTGAGATAATAAGATAGTTTTGTAGTTCCAGCCAGCCTAAGTGTTTCAAATTGAGGCAGTGATGGGTTCTAAAAGGTTTACCAGTGGCGAAGCGGGCAATGTTATTGTAACAGGTTGCTAGTTTGTTTAGGTTAGTTTTCTTGAGGTTGGTGAAGATAGGAGAGGCGTAAAAGAGAGTAGATATAAGATGGGAGTGAGCAATAGTAGCTCTTGTAGAAGGGGTGAGAAATGGTTTAATGCGGTATAATGATCCTATTTTTCTGTTAACTGATTTGATAGTGTTGTTTATGTGTTGGTCAAAAGAGAGATTGTTATCAATGGTTATTCCTAGCAGTTTAGTTGTGGAGTCAGGAGAGATTACAGTGTTGTTGTTTGAGGAGATGGTGAAGTTTAGTGGAGAGGTACGAGTGGTGGGGGTGAAGAGGAGAAGTTTGGTTTTTTTAGCGTTGAGAAGTAGGTACCGTCTAGTGAACCATGTTTCTACTGTGTTGAACATAGTTTGAGTTAGTGAGATTAGATCTGAAGAGGAGGATGCTGAACAAATGATAGTGGAGTCATCCGCATATTGAATGCAGGTAGCTTGAGGAATTACAGAGTGGAGATCATTAATATAGAGGGAGAAGAGGAGAGGACCAAGAATGGAGCCCTGAGGGACTCCAATGGCAATGGGCAGTAAGGAGGAGATGTGGTTTTCCCAAAGAACGGCTTGTTGTCTGTTACTGAGGTATGATGTAAACCATTTGATGGCAAGGCTATCAAATGAGAGGGATTCAAGAATGCTAATTAAAGAAGAGTGGATGACCATGTCAAAAGCTTTGGAAAGGTCAATGAATAGGGCAGAAGAGAAAAGATTATTGTTGTGATTGCTGTTAATGGTATCTACAAAGGAAAGGAGGGCAGTGGTGGTGCTATGGTGAGGTCTAAAGCCATGTTGACAGTTAGCTATAATATTGTGAATAGAGAGGTACTGTAGAAGTTGCTGATGAATACATTTCTCCATAATTTTTGCCAAAGGAGAAAGAAGAGCAATAGGTCTAAAGTTGGAATAGTCAATAGAGTTACCGCCTTTGTATAGTGGGATAATATGAGAGATTTTCCAGATATCAGGGATGGTTCCTTCTTGGATGGTCCTATTTATGAGTATAGTAATTGGGTAAGCAATTTCTTTGGCTGCCTTTTGCAGTAAAAGGGAAGGGAGTTTGTCAGCAGAGGGGGTACAAGGTTTCAGTTTGAGAATAAGTTTATAGATGAAAGAGGTAGAGATGGGTTGTAGAGAGAAGTTGTAGGAAGAGTTTACTAGATTATTAGGAGGATAGAATTTTGTTCATTTTTTTTTCTGTTTCCAGGTTATCCAGGCTAGGTCCCTTTGCTTCATCAGGTGTTTACATTCCTTAGAGAGCCATGGAGCTGAATTCTTTTTAATTCTTTTCATACGAATGGGAGTTAGGGTATTAAGTATGTTAAGGAAGGTATTATTAAAGTATAGTACAGCATCATTAAGGGGTAGTTGTTTAAGGGGTGCCCAGTCTATTTCATACGAATGGGAGCTGGTGTATTAAGTATGTGAAGGAAGGTGTTATTAAAGTATAGTACAGCATCATTAAGGGGTAGTTGTTTAAGGGGTGCCCAGTCTATTTCATACAAATGGGAGTTGGTGTATTAAGTATGTGAAGGAAGGTATTATTAAAGTATGGCACAGCATCATTAAGGGGTAGTTGTTTAATGGGTGGCCCGTCTATTTCCTATAGGAGATTGTTGAATTTATGCTGACAAACATTAGTTGAGTTCCTAACTGATTTTATAGTGTGTACTCTTAGTTTTTTATTTTATTTATTAACGGAATAAGAAGATGGACCCAAGAGTTCCTTTTCTGAGGTTACAGTACTTCTCTTGACTCTCCAGAACTTTGCAAAATGTATAGATTTGTGTCTCATATTTTGGTCAGTTTCTTATGGGCGGCCATGGTGGTGCAGCGGTTAGCACTGTCGCCTCACAGCAAGAGGTTCCCTGGTTTGATCCTTGGCTGGGGTGCCTTCTGTGTGGTGTGATGTTGAGTGTAGACGGATATAGAAGTGCTATCCCCCCCCCTTTTTTTTAGATCTATCTCTTCTGGTTATTGCAAAATTTGGAGGTATTATTTTGGAGTCTTTTACACCGGGGTGTAGCCATATTTCTGTAAGGGCTAGTATGTCAGGTTTATTTTGATCAATCCAGGCATGCAATGGGGCTATTTTATTACATATACTTCTACGGTTCAACGTAAGTATATTTAAATTTTTGGGGTTACTCTTTTGGTTAGGATTAGAAGATGGGCCAGGGTTAGGATGTATGTCTCCCATTTGAGTAGGTAGGCAATGAGGAAGGAGTATGATGGGAAGTGTTTTTTATTCCTAAGTGACGATACTGATGTCAAGTGTGGTCTTGTAGGAGGTGAGGAGGCCAATTTGTGGCTTGAATAATATGGGAGGGTATAGGGGAAAAGCTGAGAGATATGTGAGAAGTTGTGTTGTTTATTTGGGTGATGGTTGGAGGAGGTTGTTGATGTGTATTGATGTTTGTGGGTAAGCAAGGCTATAGCTGTAGTGAAGTAGAGAATTAAGAGTAAAGAAGCAGGTTAGGAGGAGCATGTCAACTGTGATAGTGGGTTTAACAACAGTATAAGTGGTATTTATGTGTTAGAATGTAATATCAGGTGTAAACAGAGATTATGTTATGTTGTGATATGTGTGCAGCCGAAGGTATGGTTGGAGATGTGTTGACTTCAGTGTGGGCTTTGACAATGTGGTTAGGTGTTTTGCCCTGTGGTTTGTGATAAGGAGGGGTGGGGGAGATGTGACTGGTCAGTAGTACAATTATGGCGCAGTGTTAGTTTATGTGTATAATGGAAGAAAAGGTGGTAAGTGTGGGGTTAATGTAAGACAGTTTGAGGTGGTGATAGTATTGTGATAGTAAAATAGAGTAAGATGCAAAGAATTATAGTAGGGGGATGAGAATTCAAGGTGATGGATGTAAGGGGAAACAGATAAGTTTGTTTAAATAAAAGTAGGTAAGGTGTGAATGAAATGTGGGTGTGGACAAGGTAGAGTTGTATATAATTGGATCAGAGGAATGAGGGGGAGTGGTTTTCTAGGGATATGAGTAGAGGTGCTGGGGGAGGGTGGGATATGGGTGAAGGGCAGGAGAGCAGAGTGAGCAAAGCTAATGGAGCAGGAAGAAACCCTGCAGATGCTTTACCACCATAAACAATCAGTGAGGTATAATGTTCCTGAATACAAAAAACAGGTGATTGAACTCTAAAAACGACCCAAGTCAACAGCATCTAATTTTATAGTTATGGGTTTTTCAATATCTTTTCCAGAGATCTCTTACACTGATAAGAGTAAAATATGCTGAAATGTTACTCTAGCTTCACCTTGAGCAGTAAAAGGGCTGTGAATTTGAATAAGTGGGGGCAGGGATATCCTTCCAGCACTATCATTATCACATTATCACTCAAGACATTATTTAACCAATGAAAAACATGTGAAATGTGCAGCCTAAATATTTGAAGTGTCCACCTCTCTCAGACAGAGGAAAAACACCAGGCAAAGCAGATTTCTTTCAACAGAAAACGAAATGGAGCAGGTAAAACAGAAAGCAGCTCTAACCACCACAGACAAAATAATATAGGTTTCTTTTCTCAGCCAGAAGAGAATCACCTGCAGTGTTTTAGTTTGTTTGAAATTTTATTCATTTATTTGACATTTGTTGACTGGGTTAGTCTGACTGGGTGGATATCCTTTTTCAGTTCAGACCTGAGGAGAAAAGCTCCAAAACAGTTTTATGAAATAATTAACAACAAAGTACAAAGAACAGCATAAAAGCTAAAACGATATTAACATTCAGTATTATTCGCATATAGTTACTATATTACATAGTATATTGATATAAAATAAACTTACAACAGTACAATCCAGCATAATCAAAATAACATTAAAATCATATGCACAGTGCTATTTCTTTCAGATGTAGGACAAGAATAAATAGCTTAGTAGGAGAGTAAAGTGATAAAGCTTTTCAACATTCATTTAAATTAAGTACCAATCAATGTAGGCTGGGATTGCTAGAAAGGTTGCATCCTTTGCAGTGCTCACTTGTGCTGGAGTCAGCAATGTGCAGGCAGCAACCAGCTCATATCAGTCTGTAGTCCCATGTTACACTTAAGTGCAATCAGCCCTAATATGCCACACATTTCTGTAAGTGGCTGCATAATGACATGTATATGAACTGGGTAGTAAAATAATCCCAGAATGAGATTAAGTGTATGCAAGGTTAATAGCGCCATGATTATCTTGACTATAAGTAAGCAGCCAAAATGGTGTCATTTTATAAAGCAAGACTACTGAGAGCCACAGCGCCCATTGTGCAGTAGCAGACTGTAGCCTTTAGCGGTACCATTCCTGCTGTTATGTCTTTGTGATGCTAGTACCATCAGCATTTAAAGTAGCACTTTTTCAGTGATGATGAGATTGTTGATTACTTCAGAGTTGATTAGAAGATTGTATCAGTCTTGGCTTACTTGTGTCATCCAAAAATTGAACTGATAGGAATGTATGGCCTTCCTATACCTATGTAGATCAAGGTATGAATAGCTCTTTCAATCCTGGCCACAGTGACATCTAAGAGACAGCTTGGACATACCGGGCTCCATTTCTAGAATTCTTAATAAGTTTCTGACATAATACATTTATATGTGGAGGATCATATATGATTTCCAAGTACCCAGCAGAAGACAACAAACACAAAGCATGCTTTCATTGATATTGATCACCTGACCAGGTACTGGATGCCATAGGCAGCACCCATGTAGCAATAAAGAGCCCGCCTTGCTCACAGTCACAAGGGCAACCATTCTGTGGACTACCATGTAGAGGGTGATATATGTGGGACAATAAACTACATGTCTGAAAATCACCCCACCAACGCAAAATATTTGCAGACCTGACACTCCTTAGATATGCTGCTGCTCCCTGCATACTTAAATTCAACAACTTCATCTAGTTGGTAATTGGAGTCACTATGGCTAATATGCAGCGATAGATCTTCATATCTAATGAGTCCATACATAGTAGCCCCCTCACATGTTTATACACTGTAACAGGTTATACTTGATACCTGCTGGAGCCTTGGCTAATGATACTCAAATGTGACCCACAGTGTATTGCTGAACTCCAGTGAAACATTATGCACATGAAGACCAGCAATCTCCCAGGACAAATGTGTGGTATGCTCTAGGTCTACCTCTCCTGCCTTTTCATGTCTGTGTGGCACTATAATATGAGCTAGACATACAGGATATTCTTAGTGTGGGGCACTCTACCTACATAAACAATGGAGCACATAAAACATCTCCTTACCATGGGTATTGACTCTAGTAGCAGGCTGTTTAAATTGCTAACAGCAAGGAACATAGTTTTCTGCACACTTTTCTGTTTAAATTTATTAAATTCACGTTAATGTGCGATGCATGTATGAGTCCTCCATTGAGTCCTCCTTAAAGAAATACTACATGGAGTTTTTGCCTATGTCATTACAGGTCTTGCAGCTGTAAAAGTGGGGGTTGGGCACTCCCTCCCCCTCGCTCTATGGTTCCAGCGCCTATGGTATGAATGTATTCATCTGTGTTATTTTAATATTTCCTGGCATGAAACTCTGGTGTTTATTGTAAATATATATTTAGTATTTTCATGTTCTTTTATTTTTTTTTTATTATATGTATTTAAACTTTTTATTGTGGCTTGTCCTTTAGAGAATATTTTAAACTTTGAGAGGACTTGTATCTATCTGGTGACACTGCTGCCACTCCTGAAAGTCATACCACATTGGCCAAACACTATTATTTGTATTAATATTAATTTCACTTAGTATAGCTGGGTATCCATGTAAGAGCCTTAGAGTAGCTGGCTTTGGGGTGTCAGGTGGCTGCGTAACTACCTTATAGACTGGGCAGAAGGGGGTATAGCTAGTAAATCTGTGCCAGCCTTTCCCAGGTGTGTGTGTGTGTGTGTGTGTGTGTGTGTGTGTGTGTGTGTGTGTGTGTGTGTGTGTGTGTGTCTGCATAAGAGAGTGGTGGAGCACTTGGCTTGGATACTCAGCTGAGGACTCAACTTTACAGCTGTTCCAGTGTGGAGTCTCACTGGGGCACAGTACAGAGAGAGAGAGAGAGAGAGAAATCCAGACCCATGGAGTGAGTATGTTCCTTGTGTACTCTTAAGGGAAATTTTGCTTGATGCAGAGAGCTGCATCTGGAAATACTGTGTGTATCCATTTTTATTGCAAGTGAACGTCTCTGTCCAGTGTCAGTAGTAAGGATTCAGGCTCCTTGATTACTAGCCCAGAGTGGAGACGTTACATTAACTAACACATCAGTAGTTAAAATATCTTAGTGCACTAAGGGAAATAGTTGATGTAATGATCATCAGCACACTAATATACATCAGAAAGAACTAACCAAAGGAAGAAAGAGGTCAAGCAAAATATCTTTCTGTCTTTAAAAGTATTATCACAAATTATGTAAAGCTGGGTAGAATAAGTATATTTTACTGTAACAAAAGCTAACTCTGTATTAGAGGACAGATTGGGAGACAAATATAATGGTTATGCTGATTCCAGGTATACAGAGAGCAATAGTACATTAAAAATTACAGCAGAGTTGGCAAGTGGAGGCGAAGACTTCAACAGGGAACACCGGAAGCATAGCATTCTTGTAAGATGATCACAAAAATCAGTGTTCATAAAAAATGTAGAATCTTTTCCTTGACTGAATATCAGTTATCCTTCCATAGACTGCCAAAATGATATTCCTGTAAGGATGTTTACATCACATTATTATTTTTGGAGTATTCAGAGACACAAATAGGAACAGAGGATTGTAGCAGGGGAATATGGGATAAAAATATATTTTCAGGTATATCCTTGTCTGCTAGAGTGACAGGGTTTAGTTGTTTGTGAAAATCAGAGTAACTGGTCAAGCCAGATACTAGGATACATTACATTTTTGCATATTTTTAAGTCACTCCCATTTTTCCTTGAGAAGGTAGAATGGACATGTCTTTATAAGAGCAGGAGTAGCTCACAGTAACTTCTCAACAATGTTTATAATTTTGAATAAAAACAAATTATGTTGCTTCAGTTAATCAGGAATTTTGTAATTATTGGTTTAACTAAATAACCAATGAAAGAAATAATGTATAAGCGTCTAGAAAACTGACAAATTTTCTTGATGGGCTTGGGACTGACTACAGTAATGCAGAACAGAGGGGACCCTTATCAGAGAGATAGTAGTAGAGAGATCAGCAAGAGATATTTCACTTCATGAATGATTAGGATAATGCCTGGTTTATACAATAGGCCAAAGACGACATGTTAAGTTAAAAGCTATGAAAATAAATTCAGGAGAAATAGTCTATGAATTTACCGATTATCAAAAGGGTTTGAAAATGACACAATGCTCATTTTCTTCACTGCCTTGTTTCACAAAGAACACAATTTGCCCCAACACCTGTCATATGAATCTGGCACTGCACATGCAGGATTCAAAGATGTATGTAAAAAAATGTTTGTGCAAATCCCTCACTAGTCAAGAAGGTCCTCAATGAACATAAGCATAATCAACTTCAGAATTACTGATGGTGCTCTGTAGCAAATATGTTTATAATTCAGCTTGTCATCCATCATTTTACTGAACTAGCAGTTCAGAGAAACCAACTGATTTTAGACTGCTTGCCTAATTTTATATAAATCATAAAGCATGGGCTCTACTCTCTGAATCATACACCAATGCACTGTATGAGCACATACACAAGTGCTTGGAACAGGCCATACCAAACAGAACCCAGATGCTCTCCTCCAAAAAATGGAAGCCAATCTGGTGATCCCCCACCATAAACAAACTCTACAACAGAAGGAAAAAACTGTTACAGAAAAGGGTAAATTCCCAAGACTGGAAAAACTCCCTTGTTAGACTCAGCAAAAAACTGAGATCCATCATCAAATCCTCTAAATCTAGCTACGAAAACAAAATTGCTGCACATTCTAAAATACTACAAGGCATTCTATAGTCATGTCAAGAATCTACATGGCAAAATTCAGATCTGCTCTGAGTTACAGCACAATGGCAATACATATACAGAACCAACTGATATTGCCAACATATTGGCTGAAAGGTTCAGTGCAAATGTTACCCCCCTTTCACCCCCTAAAGGGCCTATCACAATACCTGAGGAATGCCAAGTCCCTATTATCACAGCTACACAGGTAAAAAATGCACTGTCCAAAGCCAAGAATACAGCTTCCATGGGACCTGATAATATCCCTGGCTGTGTTCTACATGAATTGCAAAATGAATTGGCACCACACCTGAATACCCTGTTCAATCACAGCTTCATTTCAGGCTTTGTTCCTACAGAATGGTGCACTGCTATGGACATCCCACTCCACAAAGGGGGAGCGACTACAGACCCTGAGAACTACTGCCCCATTAGTCTGACGAGTCTGATATGTAAGGCTATGGAGTGCATCATCATGGACCTTAAAAATAAGGACATAGGGAATCTCCAAACTCTGGACCCCACGCAGTTTGGGTTTGTGAAAGGTAGATCATGCCTGCTCAACCTGACAGACGTCTTTAAGTCTGTCATCAGATCTGTGGATGAGGGCAAGATAGTTCGCACACCCTACCTAGAGCTTGCCAAGGCCTTCGGCACCATCCCTCACTCAGGAATCATAGACAGACTCACAAAACTAGGCATAAACCCCTATGACATAAAATGGGTTGCCAACTGGCTCACTGATAAAGCCCACACTGTGAAAGTAGCGGACTCCAAATCTGACTACCGACCAGTTACAAGTGGTGTCCCACAGGGATCAGTCCTAGGTCCTCTTCTATTTGGCATCTACTTCTCTGAAATTCAAGCCAACACAGAGGGACTGTGGCTGACCAAGTTCGCAGATGATTGCAAACTGGGAGCCATTACTGATTTTCCAACTGATGTAGACATTGCCACAAAAAGGCCTCACTGACACCAATGACTGGTGCCGGAACTATGGCCTTAAGCTCAATGCCAAAAAGTGCATTGTCATCCCCTTTGGGACAAATTTGATGCCCATGAACTACCACATTGGTGGTATTCCACTAAACACTGAAGGTGTGATAAGAGACCTGGGGATACAGGTTGGCAGCAACCTCTCCTTTGATGACCACATTGCCACTGTAGTCAGAAAGTCCTTCTATATGGCATATCTCATTACAAAAGGTTTCTCATCCAGGAAGAAAGAGATTATAATCCCTCTCTACTCATCCCTCATTAGACCTATTACAGAATGCAATGCCCCATTTGGTATTTATCTCACTAGACACCTACAACAACTGGAAAGGCCACAAAAATACCTCACTAAGAGGATCTTAGGCCTTAGACACATGCCTATATGGACAGACTCAAAAAACTCTAGTTATACTCTGTCTCTTATCGCCTACTTAGAGGCGATCTCTGCTTGTCCTACAAAGCCACGTCTGACTCAGAGCTGCTAGATATGCTACACCTCAAGAAATCCCAATCCCTCCGTGCCACACGCTCCAGGGACCTAAAACGCATTACCACAATAAACAGAACATGCTGGAGGGACAGGTTCCTAACCCAGAGAATTCCCATACTCTGGAACAAACTTCCCATTCACGTCAAGCAGAGCACTTCACTGGCCCTCTTTAAGAGAAATCTTGACAAGTGGATGGCCAATAGTAAATTCACCCTGCAGATCACTTCAATGGCCTTGCAATGACAGGGGCACTGGGAACTAATTTTGGGTGGCATGATGCCAGGGAATCTTCTTGGGCTAGGCTTATACAAGCTCCAGGGCCATTAGCCTAGTGCACACCTATGAACCTATGAAAATCTAAGCAAATAATCTGTGTTCCAAATTGAATAGTACAATACATGCATTACTTTATGACTGATTGGCTTTTTAGCTTTAGAGGTTCTGGTTTAGCTTCCTAAGAAAGGCTTATTGCACTGCTACCCTACCCAAAAAGTAAATAACTGTAATTTGCACATAGGTAAGTATGATTACTTCTTTATTTACTACATTTCCCAGGAGGGCCTACAGGGCAGAGATATTTGAATATATATATATATATATATATATATATATATATATATATATATATATATATATATATACACCATATATATGTATATGGATTCAATACACTTGGTCGAATTTCATTTAGTCGAAAATGATTCCAGGCATTGCACTTCACTGAAAGCTCACTTGACTGAAAGCTCACTTGGACGAAGTTCATTTGGTCGAAAATGGAATATAGCCCCTGCCCCACTGCAGTGCAACCCTGGAGTGAGAATATTAAATAAGGGGGGTATGGGAGGCACAGCCCCCCACAATGGGGGGGTGTGGGGCGTAGCTCCCCACATAATTTCAATGTATTCACTGTTATAAGAAGGTATATCCATTAGAAATGTATTGATATATATATATATATATATATATATATATATATATATATACACATATATATATATATATATATATATATATATATATATGTTTAGTAAAAACTATTAGCATAATGTGGGGGTCTATGCCCCCACACCCCCCTATGTGGGGGGCTCTGCTCCTCCACACACCCCCTTATTTAATATTCTCACTCCAGGGTTGCACTGCAGTGGGGCAGGGGCTATATTCCATTTTCGACCAAATGAACTTTGACCAAGTGAGCTTTCAGTGAAGTGAACTATCTGGAATAATTTTCAACCAAGTGTAATTCGACCAAGTGAATGGAATCCATATATATATATATATATATATATATATATATATATATATATATATATATATATATATATATATATATCATAAAATCCTTTTACCTTATTGGTCAAATGAGATATTTTTCTTGTGATAGTTTGTACAACACTGTTTAGTTAAAAATTGTTGTGAATATAAAATCCTTTCTTACTCGTAAAGGCTCAATTATATTATTTAGATAAGCTACTTGTTCTAAAGACGAACAGTTCTTTCTGCTGCTAGCTTGTGTAATCTCTTTAATTAACCATTGCATGTATAAAGTCCTCCTTTACCTTACTTTATACATGGTCTAAAAGGGAACAGCTCTTTCTGCTGCTAATTTGTGATATTTGTTTAGTTAATAGCTGATGTATGTTTAAAGCCCTTTGAAATGAATTTAATGTTTACTCTGTTTTGCATATTTCTGTAACCTGGATTACTGACAGGCCATCCACACAGTGATCCTATCATTTATAATTACAGGTTGAGTAATAGACTGGTATAAATTTCCAGACTTTTTAGGATTATTTACTGCTAATGGGTTTGGCACTGACAATATTATTCATAGCATCTGTTCTCTCTCTGCTGTAATTTTGATTAAAATGTAACTTGATTTTGCAAATTTTCTGATGCAGATCAAAACAGTATGGATTTTTTAAACTCTTATGAATTGAATGATCTTATCAAAATATTGTTTTATTTGTATAAGGTGCCATGTAAATGTCAGAAATGGCAGTCTGAGTCTGTATCTTAATAAATAATATTCAAGTTACAGCAAACTAAATGTTGTATGTTGTCTCTGCAGTTATAGTACAGTGAACTGAATTTACAACCTCATGGAAGGAAGAAAATATTCAATATGCAGTAATAAATACTTCAATAACTTTAGAAGAAGAAGTGGATTCAAACAATAAATGCAAGGCAGTAAATGATGATTTGGCAGGAAATCTAAGTATACACATGAAAACTAGCATGAGGATAAATAAAGGTTAATGTCTCATTGTCAAAGGAAGAGAACATTGTATTGAGGCTGAATAATAGTGAAATAGATAACTTTGTAAATGAAAAATTACACCAAGATTGCAAATTACTAATTCTGGAGTATTACACCCTGGAATCAGAGTAATAATGCCAAGGTAAGAGCAAGGTAGGCAGACAAACAAAGATGGCACTTAGCATTCATCAATTGGCTTAATGCCAGTTTTACAAAGGAATTTAGCAACAATAAAACACCACAATTTGAGTCAGTTTCTGTATCAAAACTAATTAAGAAAATAAATAAGACACCACTTAGAACCAGTGATCAAGTTTAAAATTTTGAGTAGAATGATTCTGGATGGACTAAGCATGGAACTCTGTGATACAGTATCAGAGAATAGTAAGGTACCAAGATCTCATTACAACAAGTTAGATGAAACAGCAGACATAAATGTAATCTCACCTTTGTGTAAGATACCAAAATGCACTGGTGAAACATTAATTTTAGGTGACTCAATGTCAACACTAACAGCAAGGATGTTATGTGAAATTAATAAAATTAAAGTTACTCTGTCATCCCTTTCTAGCATGAAACTAACTGACATCCTGAATTTATGGCACAGACTTTTATTAATTTTATTTACTTGTCCTTTGTTAACCATGTTAGGCATGCTAGACTAATTACCACTTTCCAGGGAATATCTAAGGTGATATTTATACTATTAGGGAACATTTTTTCCAGGGCATCAGAGAACTTCCCCTACTCTTTGCAGTAAGGGGACGATATTGAGTGTTACACATCCTGACTTCCTGTTTCCTGTCCAGTCATGGAGTCAACCAGGAGGAACAGCAGAAACATGGCTACTGAGAGCCAAGGGAATCTGGAAGTTAAATGTGTTGAAAATGAAGAAAGAAATGGTAGAATTACTACCAAAATGTTTTAAGGTAATGTGGGAGTAGAGAAAATGCTATCTACTGATGGTGAGGAGATCAGGAAGGAAAAGAAAAACCTGTTAGAAATGGCAGAAAAATGTGGTATTTCAACCCTTCAGTAAGGAGGGTTATAGGCTGAGGAGCTAGTTAACCAAAGTGAGCCAGAAAGTGGTATTGCTATATCCTGGAGTGACATTATAGAAAAAATAGAAGAAGGAGAAAAAGAGAAGAAAAAAACAGCCAGAGAAGGTTACAGAAAAAAAGTCTTATGCTCAAACGGTGAAAGAAGGAGCAAAGGAAAAGACAGGGATGAAGGAAGTAAAGAAAAAAATATGTTGTTTGAGTGAGCAGTAAAAAAGAAAAATGTCTGGACAGATATGAACAGATATGAGGTATGGGACAATGTTATTGCCCCTCTGGGAGGTAAAAGCTGAAGAGGTAAGAGCTTTCATTCTAATTAACAAAGAGACTTTTGTGACTTATTTTTTTTAAACCAACCAGGCTTATAGAATTTTTTTGGGGGCCTATGAAAACAAAAAAGTAAACTTTCCATGGTCAGAATATGTTGTGCAAGCCTTTTTCAGGCAAAAAAAAAAAAAAAATAATAATAAATAAATAATCTTGATTCAATTTAGAACTGAAGTGGGAGCCAAAGAACTGAGAGAATATTTGTTGACAATATGTAAAGAAGTGATGGGCACTACTAAAATTTATGACGAAGGAGGATTATTAACTGGGGGTTGAGAATGTGGAATAATTTAAAAAATGGAAAATGACAATATAATACACATACCTAGTATTATTAATGTGCATGGCAATAGAGGTTTTGTAAGGTACAGAGGACAACCAAAGACTTGTTATTGTTGTGGAAAAAGTGATCATTTAATTAATGAATGTGCCAATAATATGTTATTTATGTGGTCAGATAGGTCATAATGGAAAGAAATGTGAAGTGAAATGTAAGAAATGTGGTAATACAGAACATTATGGTTAGAATGTGAGGTAGAAATATAAGAAAATGAAACAGAAAATGAAAATGGAAATGGAAATATACAAAAAAATTAGAAAAGAATGCTATACAGGAACACACAGCACAACAAGAAAAAAATAGAAATGGTATTTAAATTTAAAGGGAAAGATAAAGATAAAGAAAAAGAAAGAAGAGAGAGATGAAACAAGTGAAGAGTCAGAGTGGCATATAGTAAAGTAAAAGGTAAGAAAAATTCAATGGGAAAGAGAGTTAGGGAAAGAAAAAAAATTTAAACTATAATGGTAAGGGTGAATAAGAAAAGTAAGGGATAAGAAAATGATTCTTATAACTGTTCTATAAAGCTGAAAATATTAGCTTTGAACGTGAACAGTATGAAGAATATAAAGAGAAGAATTAGTATTTTACAAAGGTGTGCTGCAGTAGATGTTCAAGTAACAGTGTATATGAAATAATTAAAGACTATGTATTTGATTTATATAGTAAAAAAGAAGTTAACATAGAACAAATATTGTTTTTCTTTTGGCTTTTCCCGGTTAGGGGTTGCAACAGTGGAACTCCAGACCGCTAATGATTGGCAGTAGATTTTTATGGTGCCAAGGTGCCAGCTCGACGCCCAACATTCAATGAAGGCACGCCCATTCACGCATGTCTTTTGAATGTTACTCAACCATGGGGAGGACATGCAGACTCCACACAGAAGGCACTCCAGCCGAGAATCGAACAGGAGAACCTCTTGCTGTGAGGCGACAACGCTACTGCTGCACCAACGTGCCTTAAAAAGAACAAATGTATAATGGTGAAAAATTAAATAAGGAAGATAATGAATATTTAGAGAGAAAACTAAATATAAATGAGTTGAATGAAATCTTGAAAGATATTAATGTTAATTCAGCTACAGGTTTGGACGGAATGGAATACAGTATGTATAAAGAAATATATGACTGTCAAAAATGGTGTTCATAGAAGTAATGAATGAGTGGCTAGAAAGAGGAATTAAGTATAAAGAAATTTGGAAAGGTGTGATAAAATTTATATTAAAGAAAGGAGATAACGATAAAATAAAAAAATTGGAGACCAGTTACACTGAATAACACAGATTATAACATTTTCATGTGGATAGTAACTAAAAGACTACAATGTAAAACAGAAAGATATATGATCAGAATTTGGGAGAAAAGGAGAGTCAAGACCTATTGTGGATAATAAGACAAGTAATTGATGATATTAATAATAAAAAGTTGAAACAAAAATCATGATAGGTGAGTCAGTAAGGCACATGATAATATTCAGTATAAAATATTACGGGGAATTTTACAAGCATACAACATAACTGAAAAACATTATAAGTTATTAAATCAATAAATGAAAAGAATTACATGAAACTGAATGCAAAAGGTTGGAATGGGGAAGATTTGAAAATAGAGTGTGGTATTGATGTCCTGCAATCAGTATGATCTTTGCTATAATCATGAACACAGCAGTAATGGAAATCAATAAAATGTCATGTAAGGAAGTATATAGAATGATGGAGGAAGTACAGTTACCAATAATGTATACTTGCGCCGATAATATTGTAGCAATAGCAAAAAAATAAAGTCTGGATGGAAAAAAAATAATAAAAAATTGAGTACATGGTTGAAGAAAATTGGTTTAAGCAACAATAGAAAAGCAAAGGATTTGTGTATGAAGGTTTTATAGGAGGTGTGGAATATAATGAAAAGAGTATAGATATTTTAGGAATAGTATTTGGAAGGACAATGCAGACATGAACAATGGGATAAAGTTATTAAAGGAATCAAAGACATGATCACATTCTGGAAGACATATAGATTTTCATACAAAAAGAAAGTACATTTAATAAACACCATAATAATAAGTAAAATAGCTTATATTTCACATGTTTATATGATTAAGTTTATATGATGCCAATGAATAAGAAATTATGGAGATATTTTTTTCATTTATTTGGGGGTCAAGATTGAACCCGGTTAAGAGGGGAATTCTGTATATGAAAGATGAACAGAGGGGACTGGGGCTGATAAATCCAACTGTGCATGCAGCCTCTTTAAGTACGTATAAAATACTAAAAGGAATAATGAAAAATAATAAAGATATGAAAGAAACAATAATGTACTGTACATGTAGAGAAATTTAGGAAGAAATGGAAATTAAAAAAGAAGTAAAAGTGTTATTAATGAAGAAATGAAAGAATTTTACAATAAAATTGTATTGTGGAAATTAAAAAAGAATGTGATAGAAAAGAACAGAAAAGAATTGTATGCTAACATTATATCATCCTTTTATTTGGTGGATCCATGGAAAGAGTTAGAAATAGAAGAATGCAATAATAAAAAGATATAGAAATTATAAAAGAATTAAAGAATGCAATGATTTTTTTTGTGGAGGTTGTCCATAGGAAAATTACCAGCGGGAGAAAATATGTCATACAAGAGAAAACAGGATATAATATATAATTAATGTAAAGAATTAGAAACTACAAAACATGCTTATTTTTTTTTTAATTTGAGAGTTCAAAAACTGTGGAAAGAAGCATGTAAACATGATTTGATTAAAAGTTATTTACATTTTGAAATGTTAAACATGGGCATGACAGTGTATGTTTTTTTTGGGACAAGATCCCAGAATGAAGCTGAGAAAATGGACAGAATCACATTCCATGTAACATGGACTATATGGAATGAAAGACTTAATGAAATCAGATACAATGGAAAATGGACACTGACAAAAATACTGGAAAAATATGGTTTTGGATGCGGGGGATATTTAAAATGGAAATATCATTATACTGAATGATGTAAAAAATATGAATTGTATATATGTAAACAAATAAAAAACCCTAGTTGTCTGCAAGTGAGTTGTTAGATTCCTGCATCACTACTTACTGTGGAGGTGGCATAGTGTTTGTGCAAGAAAAATGGCAGAAGTTAGACAGTGCTGAGTTGTGGATGGTGTCTGCGCAGAAGAAGTTGTTGGTCAAGAAAAGTAATGTAGAAATGGTCAGCATTTAGCTGACTTATTGAATGTGGACATGGCAAGAATTGTTGTAGAACTGGCATTGGGTGGATTAACTGATTCTCAGCTGTTTCAGTTACTGAATAAACAAGAACCTGATGATAATTCTGATTTTTTGTGGTTGGAGGTGGTCAAGAGACTGGCAGATAAGAAGGGTGATGGTGGCATATTACAGACTAATAAAACCTGTGATAAAGTGATAAGAGGTCAGAAGACATACGCAGAAGTTTTTGGGGTTACATTCTCCACAGAAAAAGGTACTGTAATTCTGTTAAAAAAAGACAATTTATGATAAGTATTCATCGTAAAAATTACCCGGTAATTGATAGATACTATAATATGGGACAAGCGATTGTGCCTTTGAGCTTTATTTCAAAACATATAAAATTGTTTATCCATTTGGATAATGAGCAAGTTTCTGATGTGACGTTTGAGACTGAATTTTGATGGGCAAACTTTTAATGGTATGTGAAAGCAAAAGCATACGTTTTCCCTGGAATAATTATGTTTTTTCAGGGCAAGCTTCAAGAAATAATTTATGCCCAGTTTGTAACTAATGAAACTGAAGAATATGATGTAAAGAAGTGTTTTCATGATTTATGTTTTTTCATTTAAAACATTACAAAGGCTAAGTCTATGGAACGGTGGTTGTGATGTAGCAGCAGTAATGAAGATTGATAATGACTTAGTGAAATATCCACTTAGTGAGACTTTTGTAAAAAGAAACAATGGAACTGTTTAAAACGTGGGAAACCTAAAACTTATTTTATAAAAACTTGGATAATCTTATTGGTACCTGCATAAAGATTAGCTGTAATCAATGTGGGAAAATGGCCATACAATGACTAAGTGTGTAAAAAATGCAGACTTTATAATCAAAAGTGACATTTTTGGTTTGACTACAAATATAGAGAAGAAGAAAATGTTAATCAAAGAAGAGTGGAAATTCAAGGGGACAGAAAAAATGATAATGATATACAGTTGTTTACTGCCTTTGGCTGATCAAGTTCGTAGATGACTGCAAATTTGGAACTATCATAGGACCCCCCACATGACACAAACATCTACAAGAGGGTCTAACAGTCCAATGACTTAGCCAAAGTCTTGGACTAAAACTTAATGCCAATCTATGCCTGGTATATAAGGCAGCCTCAGATCCAGCTCTAATAAATCTTTTACAAATCCACCTAATAATATCAGAATTACTAGCTCCAAAGATTTAAACTTTGCTTGTGACATAAATAAGACATTTTGGTGAGATATAATATCCCCATGCTGTAGAACAGGTTCCCGATCCATGTAAAACAGACTCTGTCCCTAACCCTATTTAAGCATAAGCTTGACCAATGGATGGGAAATTGGAAATTCACCCAGAGTCGGAGCCCAATGTCTCTGATAAACAGAGGCAAACAGTAATACCTAAACTAACATCCCCTCTACATAATCTCTAGAAACTTCCTAACTAACATACATCCTAATAAATGTTCATAGTACATAGGGACACAAATGGGTTGTATTGCACAGCTAGGCTTATAAAGGCCCTGGTGGTCATTAGTCTAATACATACTTATGATCCTGTGAACCTATAATGAAAATAAGGAGATTATTGAAAAATAAAGTACAGTGAAAGAAAGTCAAGATATAGAGAGTGAAAATTCCAATGTAGAGGAGGAAGCGGTACAATTTGTAAGAAAAAGAAGTACAATTTGTGTTAGGGTGAGGGCAAGAAAAAGAAAATATAAAACGTTGCCTAAGTATAAGAAAAAAGGAAATGAATAATGTGTGTTTTCCTTCAGTTAGTGTTACTAGTTTAATCAACACAGGAAGAAGCTTACAATATTACAATTGTTTATACAGTGTGAAGCTGACATTATTTATTAGATATCTGATTTATTAAATGAAACCAAGCATGTATGCAAACTAAAACTAATAACCAAGATGATCCACACACACACAAAAACACTGTCACTTTAAATAACCCAAGCAAAGTGGACAAACATGATATTTTATTACTTAAAAAAAAAAAAAATCAGTTAAGCACATTTGTACCATAAATTAACTAGGACTTCATCAGAACTAACAGTTCATGCAAATATTGTTTTTAAATAATCCCATTACCTATGTGAAATGGCATTCTTAAAGGCATATTGTAAAATAATAATATGAAATTCCAAAAATTAATAAAATAATGATGTAAACCAGTCTTCTTCTTTTACTTTTGCCTGGTCCCATTAGGGGTCACCAAAGTGGATCAGCTGTTTCCATTTCTTCCTGTCTTCTGCATCTTAATCTGTCACACCAACCACCTGCATGTCCTCTCTCACCACATCCATAAACCTTATCTTAGGTCTTCCACTTTTCCTCTTACATGGCAACTCCATCCTTAGCATCCTTCTCCCAATATACCCAGCATCCCTCCTCAGCACATGTCCAAACCAACACAATCTTGCCTCTCTAGCTTTGTCTCCAAACCATCCAATCTCAGCAGACCCTCTAATATATTCATTTCTAATCCTGTCCATCCTTGTCACACCCAATGCAAATCTTAACATTTTTAACTCTGCCACCTCCAGCTCTGATGCTGTCTTTTCATAAGTGCCACCATCTCCAACCCATACAACATAGCTGGTCTCACTACCATCTTGTAGACCTTCCCTTTTACTCTTACTGGTACCCATCTGTCAGAAATCACTCCTGACCGTCTCCTCTACCCACTCCACCCTGCCTGCACTCTCTTCTTCACCTCTCTTCCACACTCACCATTACTCTGAACTGCTGATCCCAAGTATTTAAAACTCATCCTCCTTCACCAGCTCTACTACCTGCATCCTCACCATTCCTCTGTCATCCCTCACATTCACACCTATATATATTCTGTCTTAGTCCTGCTGACCTTTATTCCTCTCCTCTCCTCTCTAGAGCATATATCCACCTCTCCAGGATCTCCTCAACCTGTTCCCTACTCTCACTTCAGACCAATCTGTCAGTCTGTCCATCATCACTACAAATAAGAAAGGGTTCAGTGCTGAATGTTGATGTAATCCCACCTCCACCTTGAATGCTTCCATCACTCCTACTGCAGACCTCACCAATGTCACACTGCCATTGTACATATCCTGTACCACTCTTACATACTTCTCTGCCACTCCTGACTTCCTCATATAATGCTACAACTGCACTCCAAGCACCCTGTCATATGCTTTTTCTAAGTCCATAAAGACACAATGCAACTCCTTCTGAGCTTCTCTATACTCCTCCAGCAACAACGTCAGAGCAAACATTGCATCTGTAGTGCTCCTTCCTAGCATGAAACTGTACTGCTGCTTACTAATCATAACCTCCCTTCTTAACCTAGCTTCCACTACTCTTTCCCATAACTTCATGCTGTGGCTGATCAGCTCTGTACATCACTCTTATTCTTAAAAAATTGGTACCAATAGACCTTCTCCACTCCTCAGGCATCCTCTCACTTTCCTAGATTTTGTTAAAGAATCTGGTTAAAAACTTCACTGCCATCTCTCCTAAACACCTCCATGCTTCCACAGGTGTGTCATGTTGACTAAGAGCCTTTCCATTCTTCATCCTCTTCATAGCTATCCTTACTTCCCCCTTGTTAATCTGTTGCACTTCCTGATTCACTATCCCCACATCATCCAACCTTCTCTCCCTCTCATTTTCTTCATTCATCAGCCCCTCAAAGTACTCTTTCCATCTGTTCAACACACTTTCCTTACTTGTGAGTACATTTCCCTCATTATCTTTTATCACCCTAACCTGCTGCACATCTTTCATAGCTCAGTCTCTCTGTCTAACTAATTGTTACAGGTCCTTTTCTCCCTCCTTAGTGTCCAACCTTTCATACAACTTGCCATACGCCTTATACTTAGCCTTTGCCACCTCTCTCTTCGCCATACCCCTCATCTCCTTGCATTTCTGTCTACTTTCTTCACCAACCTCTTCCTCTGTATACTCTCCTGTACTTCCTCATTTCACTACCAGGTTTCCTTGTCCTCTTTCCTATGTCCAGATGTCACAGCAAGCACCTTTCTACCTGTCTCCCTTACCACCCCTGCTGTGGCTCCCCAGCTATCTGGTAACTCTTTGCTGCCACCCAATTCCTGTCTTAACTCTTCCCTGAACTCCACCTTACAGTTATCCTTTTTCAACTTCCACCATTTGATCTTTGGCACTGCCCTCACTCTCCTTTTAATTGTCAATGTCACCCTACAGACTACCATCCTATGCTGCCTAGCTACGCTTTTCCCTGTAAAAACATTGCAGTCTCCAATCTCCTTCAGACTGGCCCTCCTGCATAGGATATAATCCACTTGTGTGCATCTTCCTCCACTCTTGTACTTCACCCTGTGCTCCTCCCTCTTCTTAAAATATGTTTTCACCACAGCCATGATCATCCTTTTCACAAAATCCACTACCAGCTAAACTTCTGCATTCATCTCCTTAACACCATAAACTAAACTTCTGCATTCATCTCCTTAATACCACAACTACCCATCACCTCCTCATCCCCTCTGTTCCCTTCACCAACATGCCTACTGAAATCCACGTCAATCACCACTCTCTCACCCTTGGGTACACTCTGCACTACTTCATCCAACTCACTCCAGAATTTTTCTTTCTCATCCATCACACACCCAACTTGAGAAGCATATGCACTTATAGCTTAGCTTCATAGGTGTTTACTAGGCTAATGATCACAAGGGCCTTTTTAAGCCTAGCCATGAATCCCAAATCTCTGACAAGTTCTAATACCCTTGATAAGTGTAAGCATGTGTCTGGGAGATGAACCATTTACAGGTTACCTGTCTCCATTAAAGACATATGTGCCAAACCAAGGATGAATTTCATACAACATTCAATATGACATTCATCATCATGCCATTCATTTCCAGCTTCATAAACATGACTCTGACACACTTTTCACTTCCAAAACACTCTTGACATACTGTTGCTTCAGGATAACCCCTACCCTACGTCTCCTCCCATCCACACCATGGTTGAACAATTTGAACCCGCCTCTGATACACCTGGCCTTACTTCCCTTCCATCTGGTCACCTGCACACACAATATGTCTCCCTTCCTCTCTATCATATCAGCTCAGCTAGCTCTCTGCCTTTACCAGTCATACTGCCAACATTCAAAGTTCCTACCCTCATTTCCACACTCCTAACTTTTGTCCTCCCCTCCTGCCTCCTGGCATTCCTTCCTCCCTCTTCTTCTCCTTCAGCCAACAGTAGTCCAATTTCCACCAGCACCCTGTTGGATAACAGTACTAGTGGTGGTCGTTGTTAACCCGGGCCTAGACGGATCTGGTATGGAAATCTGTATTGTTGTTGTTTTGATCTGGCAAAAATATTACACCAGATGTTCTTTCTGATGTAACCCTCCCCATTTATCCAGGTATAGGCCCAGCACAAAGAAATACACTTGCTTGTGCATTCCCAGTGGCTAAAATACCAAATGACAGTAAACAAAGGTTGCAATACATATAAATCCATCTTTTAAATAAGTTGATAAAAACTGCAAAAATTTTTTAAAAGTTGTATTTTTAAAAGCAGGTGCAAATCCATATTAAACTAAGGATTTATTTAATAAACTGTATATATTCATTAAGTTTGTATTTAGTATCATATAAATTGTGAATCTGGACCCCAGGGGTGGGTGTGTGGTTCAAATGAATCTGAGAAGACTGATGAAGACCTGTTGTTACAGCTTAGCTACCAATAGTTTAAGTACACTTAAAAAGTTGTCTGCTAGTTGGCTTTGATTAAGGAACTGTATGTTTCCTGTTGTCCAGTGGTACAAGGTTTGATTCCCTCAGCCTCCATTGCTGAACGGTGTGACTCTGAGCAAGTCACTTAATCAGACACCACTCCCAGGCTGAAAATGCTCTAGGGAGATCAGTGTTCCACCATGGAAAACAAACACAAATAAATAAATAAATAAACAGTGAGAATAGAGATGTGCCTGTTTAATCCTTGGGAGTAGTGGCATCCAATCTTATTTGCCATTACAACTCCCAAATAGAAACTTAATGAAGCGACTGCAATCCAAGATGTGCTTATACAGTGAATTATTTCAGTTACCCCTAGAAATGTCATCCTCAGGATATCCTCTCTCAAGACACGTGTGTGGGAGAAAACACTAGAAGAGAGGGAGTTGTGGCAAATAACATTTGAATCAAGCAAATTAAGTTAATTGTATGTAAAAATCACACTAGTGCCACACTGGAATAATCATTCCTTTAAATAAATGTTTCACTTTTAACACATGGTTGAGACAACCATGCTGTGTTTCTAATACTGAACTGAATAGTTTTGGGAAGACTGTGTCCAACATACTGATATGTTTGCCAGGGATAACTTCCATTTAAATCATTACAGCCGACTGCTCCTACAGACATTTCTGAAGTTACCTTCTATTGTGCCTCTAGGCGTCACATATTACTTGTTTATATTTGCATTAATAATTCCAAAACCATGCTTTCATACTAGGTATCTGAATATTTCATCTTGAAGCTTACAGGATGGCAAACATAACTGTACTGATAGTTGACCTCTGTCAATGAGTATTTGTTTGAACTGTAAGGTGATAACTTCATTTTTTTAAAGGCCCAAGCCACACCCACTGGGAGTTAAAGGTACACACACAAAAGAGCTGTACTGGAGGGAACTATGCAGCAGGATAAGCATCTGGGCACATTTCTAAGTACATCAAGCTTTTTGTTGGAAAAACAACTCATTTCCAGTTACAGCAAGGTACCTCATGATATTATAAAATGTCACTACTGTAATACCCAAAGGTTTGGGAATACATATGCATTTTGAAACACATGCATAATTTTAAAACAAATGCCACTGTAAATCTTCATATTCAAGAGATTTATGTTTCTCTGGGTTTGTAAAGTACAAAAATATAAGAGAAAACTCAAGAGGGGGTGGACTAATACTACTTATTCATAAAACTATACCCTCCTACCTGGTTAATATGGGCAAGGAGACAGAATACACAGCTGTTGAAATTAGGCAATGGGACAGCTAGATCGGGTATTATATTAGACTGAGTTGTAATCCACAATTTATGTATAATAAAAAGGTCAAAATACTGCATCTTTGGGCTCTTCAGGTCATGATGGCATTACTTTTGATATTATATCTCTACCTGTTCCATCCTTAGGTATTAAGAAATATTATTTCCTGATTAATTACAAAGAAGTTGGAAAACATTTGCTTAATGTGGACTGTTCAAACTTTAGTACAGATAAAGAGACTGAAGCAGATTATTAAGCTGAGGTAAGGGATGAGCAGAAGAAGTCACTAACCTGAAGCCCCGTGCTACCAACTAGGCTTGTGCAGTATCTCACAAATGAGTTTTTTGTAATGTATGTTTTATGTAATGTGAGTTTTTTTGTAATGTGTGTTTTTTGTAATGCCAGAATATCTGCATTATTCATTTTAACTCAGATGAGTAGTTATGCAGTCCTGATAATAGGAATGTGAATTGTAAAAATTCCCCTAAGTAACTTTATCTATAAGTGAATTGCAAAGGAAAAATTGAACATCTGTCTTCTGGTCAGGTCATTTCATTACACTCCATCATATTTGTACTGGATAGCTTGCCATTTTTAATTTCTCCAGGTCTTTTGGGTTTCTAATACCATGACGGGAATGGACCCCATTCCTAAGTCAAAGTACGATTAAAGTTCATGAAATTAGTTTTGTTTCACTCTTTGATGTCAGCCAAAAGTGCTCTTCACAGCACTTGCAAAGTGCCCAGTAATGACTCCTTCTGCAAATCGTATGGTGTTACATGAATTGGTAACATATCTAAATACAAGTGTAAATTATTTTTTGTAAGACCCGCTGCTCCTACTACTATTGGAACTGTCTGGGTATCTTTCTTCTACATGGCTCTCATTTCTGCCTGCAGATCCAGGTATTTTATGACTTTGTGTCTCTCTGTATGCAAGACACTGTAGTAGTGACTGGGTGTGGTGATTTCAATGATCAATGCTACTTTTGTCTTCGTTTCTTGGACCACTATATCTAGTTTTCTAGCATCTATCTTTTGAACTGTTGGTATTGGGTGATCCCATGTGATATAAACTTCATAATTTTCTATGATTCTTTGTGGCTCATGTTTCCTTTGATACCATAATGTTTGCACAATCTCCGGTGTAACAGTCTCACCACATTATTATGCCTTTCGGTATACAGTCCCTCTGCCATTAGTGCATCGCAACCAGCAACAAGGTGTGTGACTGCTTCCAATTTGGTTTACCTACATATGTCTGTTTCTCCCACATGTTCAATGGACTTTGTAAACCAGCGGGTACGTAGCCCACTGTCTTGGGCTGTCAATATTAACCTTTCATTTCTTGGTTTGAATTTGCCTCTCCTTAACCATTCCTGTGTTCATTCTTGATCAACATCAGGCTCTTCCAGACGTTTTCTGTACTTGCAACCATATTTATGTTTTTTCCATATTTCTTGCCTTCTCATTTGGTCCTTCACCTAATATTCTTTCTTTTGTTTTTTGGCACATTCAGTTGCTGCCTGATTTTTATCCACTTCTGATTTGAATTCCATTCCTGTTTGATGTTGATATGCTTCTGCTAAATTAAGCAGACGTCATCTTAGATTTATTCTCCTCATGTTTCAAAATGTTCACTACATTTGGATGTTGTGAGGTCATAAATATGTGTGGAGTCCCATGATTGCAGATCTATACATGTAATCAATTTCAAGGAGGCCCATCCCTCCTTGAGACCGGGGAATATATAATCTTGGTATACACTGATTTTTATAAATCATTTGGTAAGCATGAAGCATCCTTCTTGTTTTAATATCCAGTCTATCCAACAATTTTTGGGGCCAGTCAATCACTCCAAAACTATAAGTTAGGACAGGAAAAGCAAACTCATTTATAGCTTGGATCTTGTTCCTAGATGTCAATGCTGTTTTCAGAATTAATTTAAGTCTTCTAAAGTACTCCTTGCTGAGTTTTAATCACATTTGTTCATGTTTTATTGCTGATCCTTCATCAGTTCCCAAGTATTTATCACTCTCTCTTGCTCAAGTTCTTTTTATATCACATTCTTTTCCCAAATTGATGTTTTCCTGGTGCTGCAGTTTTCCTTTTTTAAAGGTTGCTTTTGCACATTTATCAAGACCAAATGACATTCCAATATCATCTGAAAAAGTTTTGACAACCTGCAGCTGTACTTTCAGTTCCTCATCTGATGAGCTATACAGTTTTAAATCATCGACAAAGAGAAGATTAAAAGTCATTAGAGTTTGTTGTTTTTTAGGAGCCAAATTGTAGCCATGGCCTAATCTGTTAAGTAAACAGCTTAATGGATTAATGGCAAGACAGAATAGCAACAGTGACAAGGAGTCACCCTGGAATATCCCCCTTTGAATTTTTATCCCTGGGATAACAATCTGTCCTTTATCATGGCTTAATTGCAAAGTGGTCTGCCACTGCTTCATGGTTACTGTAATGTAGTCAATCGGTGTAGGGTGTATCTTATATATTTTTAAGCACTCTTTTATCCATGAATGTGGGATACTATCAAATACTTTTTTGTAGTCAATCCATGCCATACTTAAATTCTTCCCCTTCTTATAGTTCTACACTATAACTTTGTTTAACAGCAAATGATCCTTTGTTCCATATGATTTTCTTTTATTGCCATTGAGTTTTCTTCTAAATGACTATAAACTCTGTCAGCGTCAATTCCCATGTATAGTTTATATGTCGTTGGAAGACAAGTTATTGGTCTATAATTTTTAGGGTAGCTTGCAGGTTCACTCTTAAGTAAGAGCATTGTTTTTCCTGTTGTTAACCAGTGCAGTGTGTGTTCAGGGTGCACATGTAAATAGTTCTTACTCTTGGCTAAATCCTCGTGCAAAGAAGTTAACACTTTAAGCCAAAAGTTAGGTACTGCATCTGGGCTTGGGGTTTTCCAGTTAGAGGCTTTTCTCAACTTTGTTTCAATCTCTCTGGCAGTTATTTCATCCCATTTCATATCCTGTACCTTTAACTTCTTATTCTTTCTTTTACTTTTTCTATCCATTTAGCATATTTGTTATGTTTTACAGGATCTTCACAGATACTTCTCCAAAATGTATCTACTTCCACTTTTTTTGGCAGTCTTTCAATTCCTTTTACCTTATTTCCCAATTCTCTACAAAACTTTTTTGGGTCATCAATAAATTGCTTATTTTGTGCTTTTCCCTTACATTTAGCTTTGTATCTTCTAAGTCTTTTCGCCTGTTTTGAAATTTTTAGTTTGTTATCTCCAATAGTGCATAATATATCCAGGTCTGTTCTAATACTGCACATTGCTTTTATCACATCTATTTTTCTTAGTATTTTTGTTGATCTATTCCCTCTTCTATAATCTTCTAACAATGACACTTCTTGTCTTAGCTGCTTTATAGTTTTCTCTATTCAATATTTCCATGATGGTATTCACTTTCGCCCCCCTTTTCCCTTGCTACCCTATGTTCCTGTGGTAGAATTTTATCAGTTATTAATTTAGCAGCACAGTAATATATTCTGTTTACTTCTATTATATCACATGGGTCTCTATGGACAGTCCTTATTACTGTGTTCATTTGTTTTATCAAGCTTCTGACTTTTGGGGTTTTATTAACCTTCTGCAGTCTCCTTCTCTCATTGATCTTGATATAGCTGTCTTTGTCTATTAATCAAGCAACTCTTCTCTTAACTCATTTTCTTCCATACTGAGGACAAACATCCCTTGTTTACAGTTCCTGTGGACATTCTAGAGAAAGTTCTATAGCATCTTCCTGTGACACATTCTCTTCAATTTCATCCGGTGTCATCTGTTGTTCTGTCATATGGCCTGTCACTCCTCAACATTGACTGCATCAGAGTTTCCTGTTTCTTTCCATGCTGTCTAGCTTTAAATGAATATTTATACTGGTTTCCTGTGGAAGGCTCCAAAATATCTTGATATGGCACCTGACCAATTGCTTCCTGTTCCACTGGTTTCCCCTTAATTTTGTTATCCATTGCTCTATCCTGTTGTGGTGCTTTCTGTATTCAATTTACTACACTGAATCCTTCTCTTTGCAGCTGTTGCATAACCTCAGTTTCTGTTTCTTTGACTTTTCCATTACTAATCTCTTTTTCTGCTTTTCCTCTTAGTCTTATTTTTTGTATTGTAAAGTTTTCCATATCCAGATTCCTTTGCCTATATTTTTCTTCAAATATCTTTGGTGCTGCTTTTTGTATTAGTTTTGCTTTCTCCTTTGCATAAATATTACACCATATTAAATCTCTTTTCCTTTCCCCTGTCCATATTTCTTCTTCTCATGTCTCCTGATCTTCTTGCTTTTCCTTATTCTGGGGACTCACTCCATCATGTTGTGATGTAGTCTGTTTTAGACCTTCTACATTAAATCCTTTACTTTGCAGGCACTCCATAACTTCAACTTCTATTTCTTTAACTTCTGCTTTACTAATTGTTTTTTCTAAATTACATCTTTGTGCTATTAATCTTTTTATTGTGAAATTTTCCATATCTGGATGCCTTTGCCTGTATTTCTCTTAGAATATCTTTGAGACTGCCTTCTTTATATTAGTTAACTTGGCTTTCTCCTTTGCATAAATATTGTACCATATCAAATCTCTCTTTCTTTCCCATGTCCATATTTCTTTTTTATAATTTTCAAATATCTCTAGGTTTTATTTTTTATATTTTCTCAGATGCTTCTTTTTCCAAATAGATCAAAATTTCTTGATCTATATAGTACTGTTTTTAAAAAATCTGTTGTATTAATGAACGCAAATTTTTATTTGAAGCTTCTGACAGTTTTTCCTGCAAAAGTATTTTTCTTTCCTCTAATTTCTCTCTTAATCATTTTGCATATCTTGTGTCTGTAAATTCTGAGCTTTTTACATAATAGTAATACACAATTTCTTTCTTATCCTCAATAGTTCACTCTATTGTCTTTATGGCTCTTCTTTGGCCAATCAATTTTTGTCGTTTTTGTGGACTGCTATTTCCTTCTACAACAGGGGGGCCATCCTCCCCCTGAGCCTGGCCTGGCCCCATTGTAGGATTGTTTCCGTATTTTGAGGATTCTACATTGTCATTTTTTCCATTCCTGGCACCAGTGCACCTACCAGGATTGGGTACTTTTTTATCCTGGGTCTTGTGCACCCAGCTATCTTTTTTTTATTTTTGATTTACTTCTGTCCATGATCTATGCTATATAAATACAGTCTATATATCAGTGTCGCCTTGGTGAGATTTTGTGAAAAACAGGGTCCACCTCGTGAAGGTACTCACCAAGACTTGAGGATGATGGAGCCTGCTTGTATAACTCTGGTAATGTTAGGTAATGTTAGGTGAGCTCTATCCATAGTATTAGCTGACAAATGATAACTTACATTTACCAACATAAATTCTAGGTTAGGAAAATGATTAGAACACAAATAACTGCTACAAGTTAATATAACTACAGTTACATACAAAATATTATGAAAAATGTCAAGGCTATGGGATATAAACATACCTGGAATAAAAAGGAAAAATGCTGACCCAGAGAGAGTAAGAAACAACATTGATAGAGGAATAAAACACATCAGCATTGTTGTTTCTTAGTTCTGTTTTTATTTTGATTTCAGCCACTGTGTGAATGGATATAAACATGCCCCTCTGACTCCCCTCCATATTCTCCGAGGGAACAATTATTCTACTACAGCTGCAGGCTGGATAGCAACTAAGAGGACAAGCCCTGGAGAAACTAACTACAAACGAATGATGTGCACAGCTTTGGCACATGCATTATAAAATCACTGCAGCATATCCGATATTAAGTCATCATGTACAACATTAATATCTCCTTTAAGCAAAACACAAACTATAACCACCCAATCTATATTATCGGATACCTCTGGCTGAGGCATGAATTTGCAGATCCCTTAATGTTTGCATTAATAAAGAATGAAAAATGAAGTTAGCATTCATGGCATCCAATTGATGGCATTGTCAAATCTGGGATCCACATCTCTGGAGGAATTTCTGTGTGTGATAGGGCTACGATTTACAGACAGAGCACAATCTGATGTTCCCTCACTTGTTTCCTAAAGCTAAAGACTATTCCATGCTATTTAGCATGTCTAAGGTGTCCTTATTTCTAAAAAAAGGAAAGAATGTCCTCCATCTGCTAAAAAATTGGATTCTGTCAGATGGCTTTACCTGAAGACATGCAGGACATAGTGCAGCAGTCTTAATTCATTTCTGTCAAGAAAAAGTTCATTAAAGGGGGCCTCTTGGTCAGGACATATTAGAAGTAAACAAAGAAAAAAACACAAACTTGTAAAATCACGAACAGTGAGCTGCAGGAACTCCAACCAACCAACAAAAACTCACTTGCAAATGCACGTATAATATCCACATATATAATCCACATAGTTTAAATAGCGCCAAATTTGACTATTTAAACGCCTTTAGAAATTTGTTCTTGTTAGCCTGAAGAATTCGCACAACATAGTGGGACAAAAAGTGCTTAACTCTATGTTCAGAAAATAAAGTTGGCTGTTTGTTTTATTCGTGCATTTCCGTGTGGATTATATATGTGGATATTATACGTGCATTTGCAATTGAGTTTTTGTTGGTTGGTCAGAGTTCCTGCAGCTCGCAATTCGTGATTTTACATATTAGAAGTACCCAAGAAAGCATTTTTTTCCAGTCTAGGTACTGAATATCTTTTTTTTCCCCAGGCTGACCATAGGACCTACTGTTTCTGTTGATAGAATAGAAACCAGACATTGACTGGCTTTGGAGGTGCACCTGGCTGCAGAGGAGGAAGTAAAGATCTATGGTCCCTCTCCAGCATGAATTTCAGCAATGATTCTTGTCCAGGTGTAGCTGGAAGCTGAACTTGTATCCTTTGGCTTTACTCCTTCCTGCAGATAGAATATGCGCAGGTTGTTCCATTGACCCTTGCTCCCTTGGTCATTTGAAGATTTGGTGAAGTCCTACAGGATAACTAAGTGATGCTCATCTTCCTGTAACCACAGTGTTAAATAGGGAGAGGTCTAGTCCAGTTTATCAGTATGCTCCACCACTACTATCACATTTACCTTCACCTTTATCTCCTACACCTGGGAGTGGAGGTAGGCTTCAAATGTCTCCATCAACACTTGAAGTTGATTATTGGAAGAAATACACAGGGCTACAGTGGATATTGTAAGGTATGTTGGCTGTTAATGCACTAATGCCTCAAACAAGTTGGCAGATTCTACTGATTTTATGTACATCAATGTGCTGGAGGATTTGTATGGTGTTCTGAACCTGGAACCAAAGTTTTTAAAGGCTTGTTCTCACTTTTGAGAGCTGTCTCTTTGATTGCATAGGCGCTGCAAAAGCTAAGGAAAACAAGTAAAATTAAAAGTGCACCCACTGCAGCTTTGTAAGCACAGATATGGTCTTCAAAATGATTCAACCCGAGCATTGTTTTACCACTTACACATTGCTGACTTCAGATCCACAGGTCTGCTAGGTTCTAGTTTATTGTAACCAGAAAGCTTAACACCTGAGATTAGTAGTGGCACTGGGAGGACAACAGTCAAATGTCTGTTATGTACTTCACAGATAAAGATTCTAGTTGCCTACTGATGTACTATGTTCTTCATCTGTAAATATGTTGTAAGTAATTGCTATGTAAATTGTTAATTGCTATGTAATCCAATGTAACTAATGTCTGTTTATTTTAACTGTGGAGCTTTTCTCCCCAGGCCTCCACTGAAAATGGACCTACGTCAAGTCGGACACTCCCGGTCAACAAATATAAATTAATAAATAAATAAAATAAATAAATAATATTACAGTAGGTATATTAGGAAGTGAGGAATATTAGATTCCTAGAGCAACTGACTCTTGTGCTATTTGACTTCTGGATGTGCAGCATTTCCATTATGGCGGGGATGGAGATTGCCCTATAGGCAAGGCACAAGTCACCTCTTAGCAGCCTGTAAGATACACAGTAAAGTGACAGTGCTTTCAGCCTGTCCATGTATGTCATGGTTAGGAATTCCTGCATTTTCTTAGTGAGAAACCTCTGAGGTCTCTCCAGCTGCTGCAGGTGTCTGGTGAGGTACATAATCTATTAGTGGTCTGATCATTTTTACACCATGGCTTTGGCACCAATCATTTGCTTGTTTTAGCTCTTCTTGTAAAATATGTTGACATCATTGTTGGATTCAATGACTGCTCCCAGTCTGCAATCATCTGCGAACTTGGTGAACCAAAGGCAGTCTCCACTGGTGACAGGTCTACTGGTGAAGGTGGAGTCACCAATTTATACAGTGTGTGTTCTGTTGGTGAGCCAGCTGACTACCCATCTAGAAATGTAAGGGTTAATCCCTATCTGGGAGAGGTTCTCAAGGATGCCAGAGTGGGGAATTGTGTCGAAAGCCTTGGCAATGTTGGGAGTTTGTATTGATTAGATTTTGTTACATTGGAAAATTTGTTGTTTTGACATTGCCTAAAAAAAGGCACTATGGGGAAGGCAAGGTCCTTTGCCAGCATCCGAAACCTAGGGGAGACATGTGCAGATCATCTCTAGCAAAGCAGCAAGGTTTGTCTGCCATATCATCCCAGGTTGACAGATACTGGATCCCCCTGGATTGACACCAGAAGCTGAACCAATTGTTAAAGTCAATAATTTTTAGTTTATATTGTGGCATCATCCTGGGTGAGGGAAAGATACTGCTTAAGGCTAGGGACATGCCTGTCTGAGACACGATCAGAAAGTTCCATCATGTCTCTCTTCATATAGTCCAGAGAGGTACATCTCATGTCATTCACTCCAACATGGACTTTGACAGAATCATACTGACTTGTTGAGTGACTTGAGTGTATGCATGATTTCTTGCATCTTGGCACCTGATAGGCAGTTGATCATGACCTTCTTGTCCAGTGTGGTGAAAGGGACATCCATGTTTCTCACTATGGAGTCACCTATGACCAAGACATTTGATGTCTTGTTGAGATGCAGGTATGTGTGTGTGTGTGTGTGTGTGTGTGTGTGTGTGTGTGTGTGTGTGTGTGTGTGTGTGTGTACTCGTTTCTTTTTGCTTATAGGTGAGTGTGAGTTGTGTGCGTTTGGGAGGTCTCTCTTCTTTTGGTAGGCTTTTAGTGAGTACTTCCACAAATGTGGGTTTTTGTGTGAGAACATTTGCACATTTACCCCCAGGTTTAAATGAGTATGCATCTATAAAATGCATTCTCAAATTAAAAGCACTGAAGAGATGAGTTTATTACCACATTTATATTTACATTTATATTATGAACTGTGAGATATATTTTATGTACATATAATTATGGTAATATTAATTTTTGGTTTCTTTTCTCAAGTTATAAAATGGTAGTATTAAGTGACCTATTCATTGGTATACAGGACATTATATCTTTATATTTACATATTCCTAGGAGTTCCGTATGTTAGCGCGGTTTCTTTCCTTTTCTTTTTTAATTAATTCTTTATTAAAAGTTTTTATAAGATGTTTATATTGAAAATATATTTTGTACTTTTTAACAAAATAGTTAGCAGATATGTAAATACTATTTGCATCATAAGGTTTTAGCCCTTTAAAATCTGGGCTTGAAGTTAACCAAGTAATTAACTAGATAATCAATTTATTTTAATTGTTTTAATTGGTACATGCATCTTATACATAAGGTCTTGCTGTGTGTATTTTATTTATTTTTCTAGTCTGAAGAAGGCTGAGGAATATCCTTAGCCGAAAGCGCTTACTTTAAATAAACAGCCCGTGCTTTTGCTGAACTTGTCCGCTTCCATCTTTTTTGGAGTATTTGTGGTTTTCACTTCGATTTGTGTTTTTTGCAGGTTTTCGTGTGAGAAGTGAGGCGTGCATGAGAGGTAAAGTATGTGTGCTGATAACCTGTTTGATATCTAGTTTGTTTTTATGTGAGAGAATTGACTCCAATTCCACAGTGTATTTGCATCTCTCCCATAGGGTATTATTTTGCTTTAGAAGTAAATGGTTGCCATTACACATGAGGCAATTGTTACATTGCTTCAGGATGTCCGTATAAATCAAGCTGGCAGAAGAAATAATAGGAAACTGCCTGTATCTTGTGACAATATTTTTCTGAATGTGGTACTCAAAGGAATGAAGTGGGCTAGTTGGACTTAGTCAAAAACTGCAAAATTGAAGCAGTAATTCAATGAAATACAGTTAAAGTGCAGTGCCGGCTTAAAATACACTTCTCTTCTTTTTGTCTTCTTTTTCTCTTCTTTTTTTTTACTGGATGGCTTGCTTGGATTTTAGTGCATATGCACTCCAGACATCTGGCTAAAGTTTCCAAATTTTGAGCAGCTCTGGTAAACTGAGTGCAAACCTGTGCAAACGTGAGGCTTATATACAGGCAAATTTAAACAGATTTAACAGCACTACTAATGGGAAAGCCCCAAATTGAGCCATTATCCAGCATTCCTAACTCAGATGGGTCCTGAGCTACACACTTCTGCCACAAGGGTTCAGGGAGGCACTATTAATTTAAAATGGCTTGTTTAAGAGCACAGTGATACCAAACAGTCTAGATTCAACAGGCCTGAATCTTGCCTATCTATGTAAGGCAAGCAAACACAATTTCTAGATGGGAAGGAGTAAGGGAGAGTCACTTAAAGGTCAAAGTGAGAGTGTTTAGTAGCTTACTATCAGATGACCTGCAGTGGTATCACCCTCTGCACAAACTGCCAGCTCTTCAAGCAGCTGTGAACAGTGGGAGACTATGGAGAGCATTTCCTATAGAAGAATTTAAACAAGAGAGGTTTGCTTATATGCAAGCATGGGGAACCACGTTTGTGTGAGGCTTTTATACAAGCAGGATGAAAGACTTTTCTAAAGTTAAACCCTCAGGCCAATCAAATTAACACACAACAAGCTATCAACTAGCAGTTCCCACCTTGCATGGGTTGAACTTAGCTCTCTGCTCCCACCAGAGTGCAAAAGAACCCTCCCAATGTAAACCAAACTGGCTTTGAGCTCAAGTGCAGTAACTAATGCTTTAGAACAGAAGTAAGAATTCAGGAAATATCAAGAATCCTTGGAAATAAGTTCACTAACCATGAGAAATGTTCACATCACACAAAAACTTTGGAAAACATAGAAATATTTTGGCAGACTCAGAACAGCTGTTGGAAGAATACTATAAAAACAACCTAGGAGCAGTACAGTAACAAACAGATGGAGTTTCTTTAACAGGTTCAAGCTGAAAAACACTGATACATTCAACCAAATCAATAAATGCAGCATAGAAGTGTTACATATCACTGAAACTACCAGTTATTCTTGAGCAAACTCGTGGTAGAGCAGGGATTGGGGAATTCAGTCCTTCCCACCTGTTGTGTGATATTGGTATATATGCTTAGCAGGGGGTGCAGAGTTGCAGGGGTTTGGCTCCCCTGCAAAAGCATACTTTTCTTTCTTTTCAAAGTTGCCATGATCGACCATGTGCATCCGATCATGTGTGACAATTACATTTTGTGTAAATGTCATAAATCCATTTTTACAGTGTACGGTTTATAAAGCATAACTCTCCATTATTCACCTTTATCACTGAGCTTAAGACTCTACAAAGAAAATGTTGCACAAAGTTTTTTCTGACAACAGTCAGGCTATCTGAAATGGGCATAAAGGTACTAGTTTCATGTTGCAGAAGTAGAATATCATGTAAAAACATTTGGGAACATATTCTATATGACTGCCCACAGCTAACAGAATATTAGACACAGTTATGAATTTTAGCAATGAATAATTTTATAGGCTTGGTAATACAGGGTTCATTCGTGACTGGAAAGCTATTCTTATGCAGTGTAAATAAAAAAATTACTAGGTCAATCTAGTGTTACTCTATCTTTAATCCTTGAGTATTTATAGATACTATATAATTTCTTTTTCTATGTTGTTCTTAGTATTTGTATATTTTATTAAGCTGGCATTCATTTAGTTTCACTGTAATATTTTTTGCATGCTCCACAACTAAAAATAGCCTAGGACCGTGGTATCATGTAATATTATGTTTACCATCTGTCTAGTGAAACTGTATACATTTTTTCCTTTATTTTTAAGATGTGAATTATTTTACTGGAACCATGCAAAACAGTTATGTTATTGTATTTGCTTTCCTCTGTTTTTTTTGGTATAGTATATTAGTCCAGATATTTTTTTTTCTTTTGCTGACTGTTGTGTTGATGCCACTAAAGATGATGACTAGGTTTTACTAAGCAAAATTATAATTTAATTTTGTGCAGTCTTGTTTTACTTATTTTTTTTCTAATGCTACGTGTTTTAGATACCTATGATTCTGTAATGAAAACTGAGTCTATGAGGCAATACACATTCTAGATGAGCCTTGTATGCTGCTGAAACCTTAAAGCATCCATATGTACAGGGATATCATGCTGGAATACAATGTCCTTCATGGCATAAATGTATGTTAGTGTGCTTCCTGGAAGATATTACTGTACAGTGTGTATGTTAGACAGAAGAATGAAGCTTCAAACAGGTCATTCCAGATTTTTTTTACATGTGATGGTTGATGGATTTTTTTTTTGTATAGTAGCTGTTTGAGCATTGTGGTACTGTTCTATTTTCTGAGTACTTTCTTTTCACTTCCTTTCTTTCTTCTTGTATAGCATTTTTTTGGTTTGGATGATACTACAGTTATTTTATTTCACCACTGCAAGAAGTCTTGTACAGAGAGGACATACTTCAAATTTAATGATGCTTCACATCCATGTCTTAGGTATGGACATTGCACACACATGCACAATGGAATGCAAGCATCTCCCAATAGTGTTAAAATCTTCATTCTGGGTGAATGATTAATATATTCTTTTTTTGACCTGTGTTTTCTGAGTATTGTTCATAGATTTTTACGTGTTTAATTTATTTATTGACGTGTGTTTATTGGGAAGGTATGACACTATAATTTTACCCATTTTTAGCACAGGCGTAGGGAGAAAAGCTCCAAAAATGGAAGAACAAAACATACATATACATAGGTGAAAATTGACATCATATCACAATATGCTGTAAATACATAAATTAACACAAATATTAATTCACATATTACATTGCCATTTGCTTTACTACATACCACAGTCCATGTTATATAATATAAATTCTGGATTTCATTTATTTATTTAAATTGGGGATTTTATTGATTTATTTATTGATGTAAATTTATAGCCAGGTAGGTGGACTGGTCCAAGGACCATATTCAGACATGACCATGGCCACAGGCAAAGGATAATAACACTGGATACAAATTTGGTAAAATACAATTTTGAGGTAAAATAACATAAATTCACAAAAAATCAACACTGCCAGAAGTTAAAGCTAACAGTATCAGTAACACATTGAGGCAAACAAAATAACATAATATCATAACAAATAATATTGATAAATTTATAATCCAGAAATAACAATAATTCTGTCTAGTATATACAGTCTTATTTAGAAGTCCTTGATAAAACAGAAAATTAATATTTGATGAAAATGAATAAGGAATTAAGTTAAAAATAATGGGACGAAAGAGATGTCTCTAAACAAGAAATGTCTAGTGATGTACAAGAGATCCATAACTGTGAGAAGGGACATGTAAAATATGAATGAGAGGATTGTAAAGGGTATTATTTTTTAAGTATTGCATGAGAAAGTGAGGAAAGATCTGAAGTAGTACACTATGAGAGGGGGGGGGTTCTACCTCTGTTGTGAGTATGAAAAGGAAGAGAGCTAGAAAGATTAGAAAGTTAATTGGAGAGAACAGAACACTTACGGTAGGAGGAATTGTTAGTAGCGATTATGTTATGTGGAGAGAGAGAGATAAATATTTGGAGTATGAGGATTATTTTGGATATAAAACAAATGCATTTATTTTAGGGGTCAGTTCATCATTTATTTGTTTGAAGCAAATATCCCTTAGAATTGTTGCATTATGACCAAAGTGATCAAGATGCCTTTCTGAGAACTTGTTGAAAATTTTAATTAAATACTATGTTCCATTTTTTTATGCATAAACCTGGTCTGAGTACATTTTCACCAAAAACTTATTACTCCTTCAGGCAATGTATTACTGAAGGTCACCCCACAAGTTTTTGACTAGGGCTATGCTGTTATTGGAGACACTGCATGTAAATTCATAAGCACTTTTTATTTCTTTAATCCTTCATTGTTAGCGATGGACAGTAATATCTTTCAACCTTTATTTATTTTTGAATAATTTCAAAATGTTTATTTGCTGCTTTTGTACATTTTTGTTTCTGTTTATTTTTGGATACTACAGTATCCTATGAGTCCTGCTAATCCTGGAATAATAGTATGTATATACATATATGTATATTTGTTTGCTTCTTTATTTGTTGTACAAACTTAGATTTGTATATTGTAAAGCATTTGTATTGTTATTGTCTTCATATATATATATATGGATATAGATATATATACATGCACAGTCATATATAGTATTTTTTTTTTTACTTCCAGTCACTAAATACAACTAGTTTCTGGTTTGTTTGTTTTCTGGTACTAGTTCATTTTCTTTTTTCTATCACAGAGTGCATTTATTCTTTGTCTGTTATTATGTGACGTAATGTTAACTACTTACAGTATCAGATGAATTCAGAGGTTCACTGGCACCCAAAGAAGGGGTTGTGGATGGATGGATTGGCATACCTGCTTTTGCTTTCTTGAAACAATTTTTAGCTCATTTTACACAGTCTTTTCAAATATTTTCTGTTAGTTCTATTTTGTTTATGATATCAAAAGCTAAATCCACTTCTGAAACATTTTATAGCTGTTTTTGTTTGTTTGTTTAATGTTCAAAGCGTTATGCAAGGTGTTGGTATACAATCTGATTACAGCTGGTATGGTTATTGTCTTAAGTCATTTTTATGTCTGAACTTCAACACGTTGCTAACACTTGATTTATAATGGCCTCATTATTTAAGCAAACTGCTTTGATGTAGTTTCGAATTTTAATTAGAATGTTTTGCATAATTTACTGAAATGCAAATTATTTGATAATGTGATTATTATGAATTCCCTTATGATTTTTCCAGTGTCCAAGTTCTATGCAGTACTTCTCAGTTTCAACAACAGCTTTAGTGAAAAATATTGACTGGCAAAAACGATATAACACAACACTGGAAAGACTTCTGTCCCTCATTGGTTGGAATGTTTATATCTTTATTACATGGTTAACAGTAGGGGAAATCTTACAAGGCAAATAAGGGAAAAAAAGCAGTTGTATACCTGTGAGGCCTTTACTTAGATCAAACGACAAATCAGTGGTTGCATTTGTACAGTCTGTTCAATGTTTTTTTATGGTAGTAAAATCAAGCTAATGTAGTTCATTACTGTTTTACAGCTGTGTTATGCAGAAAATGGTCTGGTAGTTGGTGCAGAAGGTTAAGGCTATGAGCTGCAGTCCCTGTGGTAAAAGGTTTGATTTTTTCAGCTCTCATTTGCCTTCTGTGTGAGTTAACCAGACAGTGCTTGGGAACAACTAGAAATTTGGGCTAGTCTCCTTAATGGTCCCCTAAACAGAATTATTATTATTATTATTATTATTAGAAAGATGCATACACTTTGTTGCATGGCAGGATTCCTGTTTTTCACTTACTTAGTTGTAAAATTAAGAAAATACAGCCCTAGGAACTTTCGCAGAATGTCTATTTAATAAGGTTTATCAAACCGTATTTACTTGTGCATTTACAAAAAAAAATAAAAAAAATGATTTAAGAAAAATTCAATGTGAAACAGAAGCATGCTGTAAACTGTGAAAGGTACCAAACAACAATTACGTTGTTTTGCTAAACTAGATATGTTTACTGAGAAACCAATGTAAATTAATCTATAAGTCCCACTACTTTAATGAAATTTCATCTTCAAGATAAATGCTGAAGACATCAAATATTGCCTCTGTAACTGGCAGTATTATCTACTTTTAACATGCTGAGGAAAACACAAATGTGAACACTAAAAGCTGTAAGGCTGACCCCAGCTGGATGGATTTATAGCAATTAATCTAATCCAATGTTAGTCAGACCAAGAAACATTGCAGATGAAAGGTATCCTTGGAAAAACACACTGAAAGCATTGCCTCCTTGCATGCTCCAAACGGAGTCAGTGGCTTAAGGGGCAAACCTGGGGACAGAACCAAAAGTAGTCACTAACAAGGCTTCAACATTTTTTTAATTAATGGATATACTTGGCAAAGCACTTAACATCACAGGTAGTATCTCAGCTAGGAGATAGATCTCTTGTTCATCAAAACTATAATTCTGTACCTCCTGAAGTCACAGTGTGAATACAGGACCTATGTTTTGCAGATGGATGGCTAAAACCTGGAACAAATCACCAAGGTTTGTGCTCTTTACCTAACTCAAAACAGTTGCCTTAGTTGTGTTGGTATCCCTTAGCAAGTCATAAACCCACTTGTTGTGAGGAAAGACTCTTGTGTGGGCACTGTTGCCCACACTGACTCTTGATTTATTTGTTAGTTAACTGATCCTTGGACCCTTGACTTGGAAATAAGTTGACAAAGGTAAGAACACATACGAGTACAAAGCATCAATATGTAAATATGAAAATATAATCAGGCACTTAAACCTTTGGGTTCTCAGGACTTTAGCTTGGGACACTACATTATTCTGCTTTTGTCAGTGCCTTCTCATTTACGCAGCTTAGCTCACATTCCTTGTTGTATTAATTTACGCGGCTTAGATCACATTCCTTGTTGTATTCATTTATGCGGCTTTGTTCACATTCCTCATTATATTTACATACAGACTGTATGCTTGTAGGGATTGGTGAAGTATCACCCACTAATATTACTTTCACTTAGATTCTTCTTAGCAGTTCACTTGTTTAGGCTTATCTGAATGTTTGGATGGGGAGAACATGATTTTTGGAAATACTGTTTTTATGTTCTTCATTGCGGCTTTCAACTTCACTACTGAGGGAGAGGGTGCAGTTTTTTTTTTCAGTATGATTTTAAATACTTGAGATTCTAATCAGACCCCCAGTTCACCATTTCAGCGCATATTGCTTTGTTTTTAAAATTGGGTGGAGGGGTCTTTTGGTAACCTGTTTCTGAATATCACATCTGTCTAGCATGAAACAAAATTAACCAAGCAAAAGTAAGACACGCACTTCCATTTCATTGTTAGATCATTATCAGTATTTCAACAGTTTTAGTTCAGGCTTTTAAACTGGCATTTTATTGTTTTTAAATGGGTAAGAGAGTTGGTGATTGGACCCTTTTTAACCGTGAGTTAGGTATTTTGTCTAATTCACATTAGGCAGATCAAACATATGGATACAATTCTATGGTGTTCAGTGTACATTAGTGCATGTCCAATACATCAGGAAAATGTTACTTATGGGTTTAGATTTTTTCCAGATGCATTTTGCCTTTTTCAGTATAACATCAAAAGTAGCACAGTAATCAGCTGTTGGTACAGACAAGCACATAAATCAGCCATCAGTACAGATATAGTAACATGAGTGCACATCGACCATCAACTTTTTGTAGATTATCTATTAAAGTAATGCATAACAGTTACAACTGACATTCCAATCACTGTTTACAGAAAATAGCACCAACAGCTTTGTATGTTTCAGATGAGGTAAAAAGGTCCTTTAAAGTGATGTGCAGCAAAGTCTCAAGAGACGTGTAAAGTAGTGTCTCAGGTTCACAGGTTCATAGGTTCATAGGTTCATACTAGGCTATCTGCCCGAGGGCATTTACAAGCCTAGCCCATAGTTTTGTGGCTTACGCCACCCCTTTAGTATGGGGAACTATACCCATTATTTTGCTGTGCCTCTTTTGAGCAGTGACACTGAGGTAATTCCTGGGGTATATCTGCGATCTCCCATCCATTGGTCAAGATTTCTCTTGAACAAGGCCAGCGAGGTGCTCTGCCTCACATATACCGGGATTTTATTCCACAGCATAGGGAGTCTTTGGGTGATGAATCTATCCCTCCAGCACGTCCTATTAATAGCCATGTTGAGGTTTAAGTCTCCCGCCCTTGTGGCTCTGACGGATCTAGATTTTTTGAGGTGAAGCATATTCATCAAATCTGGGTTTGACATGGCCTTGTATGTTAGGCAAAGGTCACCTCTGAGCAAGCGGTAAGCGACTGAATAGAGCTGGAGTTCTTTCAGTCGGGCAGCATAGGACAGATGTTTGAGACCCTTTATCCTTTTGGTGAGGAACTTTGTGGCCTCTCCAGCTGCTGCAAGTGTCGGGTCAGATACATTCGAATGGGGCATTGTACTCAATCATTGGTCTGATGAGTGATGAGTATAGGGAGACTATGACCTCCCTTGATCTAGATGAGAATCCCTTCATGATAAGGTGGGGAATGTAGAAGGTCTTCCTAACTACTTTAGCTACATGGGTGTCGAATGACAGACTACTATCAACCTGGGTCCCCAGGTCCCTGATAACTTCTTCTGTGCTCAGTGGATTGCCACCTATTTGGTAGCTAGGGGTAACCTTGTTTTTCCCGAAGGGTATGACTATGCATTTTTTGGCATTTAACTTTAGGCCATGGCTCTGGCACCAGTTATCCGTTTCTGTGAGACCCTTCTGAAGGATATCTGTGTCAGATGTGTTTTCTACTATGGCCCAGTTTGCAGTCATCTGCAAACTTTGTCAGCCATAACCCTCCTGTGTTTGCTTGTACTTCAGAAAAGTAGATGCCAAACAAGAGTGGGCCCAGGACTGAGCCCTGTGGTACACCACTTGTGACAGGCTTTGAGTCTGACATGGCGCCAGCAACTCTGACCCTGTGTGTTCTGTCACTCAGCCAGTTTGCAACCCATCTTGTGATGTATGGGTTAACATTTAAGCTGATGAGTTTTTCAATGATACCCGAGTGGGGTATTGTATCGAAGGCCTTCGCCAGATCGAGGTAGGCTGTATGGACTGCCTTTCCCTCATCAATGGCTTTGGTGACTGTTTGAAAAAGTCAACCAAGTTTAGAAGGCATGATCTGCCTTTGACAAAGCCAAACTGGGATGGATCCAAAGTCTGCAAATTCCTATGTCTTTATTTATGAGGTCCATTATGATCCTCTCCATGGCTTTGCAGATAAGGCTTGTCAAGCTAATGGGCGGTAATTTCCAGGGTCGGTGGAGGCACCGCCTTTGTGAAGTGGGACCACAGTTGCAGTGCGCCACTCCCTGGGTATGTATCCAGAGGTAAGACTATGATTAAACAGCTGTCCTAGCTGTGGGTTTAATTCCTCGTTGAGTTCGTGGAGCACACAGCCGGGGACACCATCAGGTCCCATGGATGCTGTGTTTTTTGCTTTGGAGAGAGCAGTTCTCACTTGGGCGTTGGAGATGTTTGGGGGGCTGCAATCGCTTGGTATAGATATCTCTCCTTTTGGGGGGGAGGGGGGGTTAACCTATCTATCCATCTAAAGTAGATTACATTTGTTTTACGTGTAAAGTAGTGTCTCAGGTTAACCTATCTATCCATCTAAAGTAGATTACATTTGTTTTACGTGTAAAGTAGTGTCTCAGGTTAACCTACCTATCCATCTAAAGTAGATTACATTTGTTTTACGTGTAAAGTAGTGTCTCAGGTTAACCTATCTATCCATCTAAAGTAGATTACATTTGTTTTACGTGTAAAGTAGTGTCTCAGGTTAACCTATCTATCCATCTAAAGTAGATTACATTTGTTTTACGTGTAAAGTAGTGTCTCAGGTTAACCTATCTATCCATCTAAAGTAGATTACATTTGTTTTACGTGTAAAGTAGTGTCTCAGGTTAACCTATCTATCCATCTAAAGTAGATTACATTTGTTTTACGTGTAAAGTAGTGTCTCAGGTTAACCTATCTATCCATCTAAAGTAGATTACATTTGTTTTAAGTGTAAAGTAGTGTCTCAGGTTAACCTATCTATCCATCTAAAGTAGATTACATTTGTTTTACGTGTAAAGTAGTGTCTCAGGTTAACCTATCTATCCATCTAAAGTAGATTACATTTGTTTTACGTGTAAAGTAGTGTCTCAGGTTAACCTATCTATCCATCTAAAGTAGATTACATTTGTTTTACGTGTAAAGTAGTGTCTCAGGTTAACCTATCTATCCATCTAAAGTAGATTACATTTGTTTTACGTCTAAAGTAGTGTCTCAGGTTAACCTATCTATCCATCTAAAGTAGATTACATTTGTTTTACGTCTAAAGTAGTGTCTCAGGTTAACCTATCTATCCATCTAAAGTAGATTACATTTGTTTTACGTGTAAAGTAGTGTCTCAGGTTAACCTATCTATCCATCTAAAGTAGATTACATTTGTTTTACGTGTAAAGTAGTGTCTCAGGTTAACCTATCTATCCATCTAAAGTAGATTACATTTGTTTTACGTGTAAAGTAGTGTCTCAGGTTAACCTATCTATCCATCTAAAGTAGATTACATTTGTTTTACGTGTAAAGTAGTGTCTCAGGTTAACCTATCTATCCATCTAAAGTAGATTACATTTGTTTTACGTGTAAAGTAGTGTCTCAGGTTAACCTATCTATCCATCTAAAGTAGATTACATTTGTTTTACGTGTAAAGTAGTGTCTCAGGTTAACCTATCTATCCATCTAAAGTAGATTACATTTGTTTTACGTGTAAAGTAGTGTCTCAGGTTAACCTATCTATCCATCTAAAGTAGATTACATTTGTTTTACGTGTAAAGTAGTGTCTCAGGTTAACCTATCTATCCATCTAAAGTAGATTACATTTGTTTTACGTGTAAAGTAGTGTCTCAGGTTAACCTATCTATCCATCTAAAGTAGATTACATTTGTTTTACGTGTAAAGTAGTGTCTCAGGTTAACCTATCTATCCATCTAAAGTAGATTACATTTGTTTTACGTGTAAAGTAGTGTCTCGGGTTAACCTATCTATCCATCTAAAGTAGATTACATTTGTTTTACGTGTAAAGTAGTGTCTCGGGTTAACCTATCTATCCATCTAAAGTAGATTACATTTGTTTTACGTGTAAAGTAGTGTCTCGGGTTAACCTATCAATCCATCTAAAGTAGATTACATTTGTTTTACGTGTAAAGTAGTGTCTCAGGTTAACCTATCTATCCATCTAAAGTAGATTACATTTGTTTTACGTGTAAAGTAGTGTCTCAGGTTAACCTATCTATCCATCTAAAGTAGATTACATTTGTTTTACGTGTAAAGTAGTGTCTCAGGTTTACCTATCTATCCATCTAAAGTAGATTACATTTGTTTTACGTGTAAAGTAGTGTCTCAGGTTAACCTATCTATCCATCTAAAGTAGATTACATTTGTTTTACGTGTAAAGTAGTGTCTCAGGTTAACCTATCTATCCATCTAAAGCAGATTACATTTGTTTTACGTGTAAAGTAGTGTCTCAGGTTAACCTATCTATCCATCTAAAGCAGATTACATTTGTTTTACGTGTAAAGTAGTGTCTCAGGTTAACCTATCTATCCATCTAAAGCAGATTACATTTGTTTTACGTGTAAAGTAGTGTCTCAGGTTAACCTATCTATCCATCTAAAGCAGATTACATTTGTTTTACGTGTAAAGTAGTGTCTCAGGTTAACCTATCTATCCATCTAAAGTAGATTACATTTGTTTTACGTGTAAAGTAGTGTCTCAGGTTAACCTATCTATCCATCTAAAGTAGATTACATTTGTTTTACGTGTAAATAGTGTCTCAGGTTAACCTATCTATCCATCTAAAGTAGATTACATTTGTTTTACGTGTAAAGTAGTGTCTCAGGTTAACCTATGTATCCATCTAAAGTAGATTACATTTGTTTTACGTGTAAAGTAGTGTCTCAGGTTAACCTATGTATCCATCTAAAGTAGATTACATTTGTTTTACGTGTAAAGTAGTGTCTCAGGTTAACCTATCTATCCATCTAAAGTAGATTACATTTGTTTTACGTGTAAAGTAATGTCTCAGGTTAACCTATCTATCCATCTAAAGTAGATTACATTTGTTTTACGTGTAAAGTAGTGTCTCAGGTTAACCTATCTATCCATCTAAAGTAGATTACATTTGTTTTACGTGTAAAGTAGTGTCTCAGGTTAACCTATCTATCCATCTAAAGTAGATTACATTTGTTTTACGTGTAAATAGTGTCTCAGGTTAACCTATCTATCCATCTAAAGTAGATTACATTTGTTTTACGTGTAAAGTAGTGTCTCAGGTTAACCTATCTATCCATCTAAAGTAGATTACATTTGTTTTACGTGTAAAGTAGTGTCTCAGGTTAACCTATCTATCCATCTAAAGTAGATTACATTTGTTTTACGTGTAAAGTAGTGTCTCAGGTTAACCTATCTATCCATCTAAAGTAGATTACATTTGTTTTACGTGTAAAGTAGTGTCTCAGGTTAACCTATCTATCCATCTAAAGTAGATTACATTTGTTTTACGTGTAAAGTAGTGTCTCAGGTTAACCTATCTATCCATCTAAAGTAGATTACATTTGTTTTACGTGTAAAGTAGTGTCTCAGGTTAACCTATCTATCCATCTAAAGTAGATTACATTTGTTTTACGTGTAAAGTAGTGTCTCAGGTTAACCTATCTATCCATCTAAAGTAGATTACATTTGTTTTACGTGTAAAGTAGTGTCTCAGGTTAACCTATCTATCCATCTAAAGTAGATTACATTTGTTTTACGTGTAAAGTAGTGTCTCAGGTTAACCTATCTATCCATCTAAAGTAGATTACATTTGTTTTACGTGTAAAGTAGTGTCTCAGGTTAACCTATCTATCCATCTAAAGTAGATTACATTTGTTTTACGTGTAAAGTAGTGTCTGGGTTAACCTATCTATCCATCTAAAGTAGATTACATTTGTTTTACGTGTAAAGTAGTGTCTCGGGTTAACCTATCTATCCATCTAAAGTAGATTACATTTGTTTTACGTGTAAAGTAGTGTCTCAGGTTAACCTATCTATCCATCTAAAGTAGATTACATTTGTTTTACGTGTAAAGTAGTGTCTCAGGTTAACCTATCTATCCATCTAAAGTAGATTACATTTGTTTTACGTGTAAAGTAGTGTCTCAGGTTAACCTATCTATCCATCTAAAGCAGATTACATTTGTTTTACGTGTAAAGTAGTGTCTCAGGTTAACCTATCTATCCATCTAAAGCAGATTACATTTGTTTTACGTGTAAAGTAGTGTCTCAGGTTAACCTATCTATCCATCTAAAGCAGATTACATTTGTTTTACGTGTAAAGTAGTGTCTCAGGTTAACCTATCTATCCATCTAAAGCAGATTACATTTGTTTTACGTGTAAAGTAGTGTCTCAGGTTAACCTATCTATCCATCTAAAGTAGATTACATTTGTTTTACGTAAAGTAGTGTCTCAGGTTAACCTATCTATCCATCTAAAGTAGATTACATTTGTTTTACGTGTAAAGTAGTGTCTCAGGTTAACCTATCTATCCATCTAAAGTAGATTACATTTGTTTTACGTGTAAAGTAGTGTCTCAGGTTAACCTATCTATCCATCTAAAGTAGATTACATTTGTTTTACGTGTAAATAGTGTCTCAGGTTAACCTATCTATCCATCTAAAGTAGATTACATTTGTTTTACGTGTAAAGTAGTGTCTCAGGTTAACCTATCTATCCATCTAAAGTAGATTACATTTGTTTTACGTGTAAAGTAGTGTCTCAGGTTAACCTATCTATCCATCTAAAGTAGATTACATTTGTTTTACGTGTAAAGTAGTGTCTCAGGTTAACCTATCTATCCATCTAAAGTAGATTACATTTGTTTTACGTGTAAAGTAATGTCTCAGGTTAACCTATCTATCCATCTAAAGTAGATTACATTTGTTTTACGTGTAAAGTAGTGTCTCAGGTTAACCTATCTATCCATCTAAAGTAGATTACATTTGTTTTACGTGTAAAGTAGTGTCTCAGGTTAACCTATCTATCCATCTAAAGTAGATTACATTTGTTTTACGTGTAAAGTAGTGTCTCAGGTTAACCTATCTATCCATCTAAAGTAGATTACATTTGTTCTACGTGTAAAGTAGTGTCTCAGGTTAACCTATCTATCCATCTAAAGTAGATTACATTTGTTCTACGTGTAAAGTAGTGTCTCAGGTTAACCTATCTATCCATCTAAAGTAGATTACATTTGTTTTACGTGTAAAGTAGTGTCTCAGGTTAACCTATCTATCCATCTAAAGTAGATTACATTTGTTTTACGTGTAAAGTAGTGTCTCAGGTTAACCTATCTATCCATCTAAAGTAGATTACATTTGTTTTACGTGTAAAGTAGTGTCTCAGGTTAACCTATCTATCCATCTAAAGTAGATTACATTTGTTTTACGTGTAAAGTAGTGTCTCAGGTTAACCTATCTATCCATCTAAAGTAGATTACATTTGTTTTACGTGTAAAGTAGTGTCTCAGGTTAACCTATCTATCCATCTAAAGTAGATTACATTTGTTTTACGTGTAAAGTAGTGTCTCAGGTTAACCTATCTATCCATCTAAAGTAGATTACATTTGTTTCGTGTAAAGTAGTGTCTCAGGTTAACCTATCTATCCATCTAAAGTAGATCTATCCATCTAAAGTAGATTACATTTGTTTTACGTGTAAAGTAGTGTCTCAGGTTAACCTATCTATCCATCTAAAGCAGATTACATTTGTTTTACGTGTAAAGTAGTGTCTCAGGTTAACCTATCTATCCATCTAAAGTAGATTACATTTGTTTTATGTGTAAAGTAGTGTCTCAGGTTAACCTATCTATCCATCTAAAGTAGATTACATTTGTTTTACGTGTAAAGTAGTGTCTCAGGTTAACCTATCTATCCATCTAAAGTAGATTACATTTGTTTTCGTGTAAAGTAGTGTCTCAGGTTAACCTATCTATCCATCTAAAGTAGATTACATTTGTTTTACGTGTAAAGTAGTGTCTCAGGTTAACCTATCTATCCATCTAAAGTAGATTACATTTGTTTTACGTGTAAAGTAGTGTCTCAGGTTAACCTATCTATCCATCTAAAGTAGATTACATTTGTTTTACGTGTAAAGTAGTGTCTCAGGTTAACCTATCTATCCATCTAAAGTAGATTACATTTGTTTTACGTGTAAAGTAGTGTCTCAGGTTAACCTATCTATCCATCTAAAGTAGATTACATTTGTTTTACGTGTAAAGTAGTGTCTCAGGTTAACCTATCTATCCATCTAAAGTAGATTACATTTGTTTTACGTGTAAAGTAGTGTCTCAGGTTAACCTATCTATCCATCTAAAGTAGATTACATTTGTTTTACGTGTAAAGTAGTGTCTCAGGTTAACCTATCTATCCATCTAAAGTAGATTACATTTGTTTTACGTGTAAAGTAGTGTCTCAGGTTAACCTATCTATCCATCTAAAGTAGATTACATTTGTTTTACGTGTAAAGTAGTGTCTCAGGTTAACCTATCTATCCATCTAAAGTAGATTACATTTGTTTTACGTGTAAAGTAGTGTCTCAGGTTAACCTATCTATCCATCTAAAGTAGATTACATTTGTTTTACGTGTAAGTAGTGTCTCAGGTTAACCTATCTATCCATCTAAAGTAGATTACATTTGTTTTCGTGTAAAGTAGTGTCTCAGGTTAACCTATCTATCCATCTAAAGTAGATTACATTTGTTTTACGTGTAAAGTAGTGTCTCAGGTTAACCTATCTATCCATCTAAAGTAGATTACATTTGTTTGTAGATTACATTTGTTTTACGTGTAAAGTAGTGTCTCAGGTTAACCTATCTATCCATCTAAAGTAGATTACATTTGTTTTACGTGTAAAGTAGTGTCTCAGGTTAACCTATCTATCCATCTAAAGTAGATTACATTTGTTTTACGTGTAAAGTAGTGTCTCAGGTTAACCTATCTATCCATCTAAAGTAGATTACATTTGTTTTACGTGTAAAGTAGTGTCTCAGGTTAACCTATCTATCCATCTAAAGTAGATTACATTTGTTTTACGTGTAAAGTAGTGTCTCAGGTTAACCTGTCTATCCATCTAAAGTAGATTACATTTGTTTTACGTGTAAAGTAGTGTCTCAGGTTAACCTGTCTATCCATCTAAAGTAGATTACATTTGTTTTACGTGTAAAGTAGTGTCTCAGGTTAACCTGTCTATCCATCTAAAGTAGATTACATTTGTTTTACGTGTAAAGTAGTGTCTCAGGTTAACCTATCTATCCATCTAAAGTAGATTACATTTGTTTTACGTGTAAAGTAGTGTCTCAGGTTAACCTATCTATCCATCTAAAGTAGATTACATTTGTTTTACGTCTAAAGTAGTGTCTCAGGTTAACCTATCTATCCATCTAAAGTAGATTACATTTGTTTTACGTGTAAAGTAGTGTCTCAGGTTAACCTATCTATCCATCTAAAGTAGATTACATTTGTTTTACGTGTAAAGTAGTGTCTCAGGTTAACCTATCTATCCATCTAAAGTAGATTACATTTGTTTTACGTGTAAAGTAGTGTCTCAGGTTAACCTATCTATCCATCTAAAGTAGATTACATTTGTTTTACGTGTAAAGTAGTGTCTCAGGTTAACCTATCTATCCATCTAAAGTAGATTACATTTGTTTTACGTGTAAAGTAGTGTCTCAGGTTAACCTATCTATCCATCTAAAGTAGATTACATTTGTTTTACGTGTAAAGTAGTGTCTCAGGTTAACCTATCTATCCATCTAAAGTAGATTACATTTGTTTTACGTGTAAAGTAGTGTCTCAGGTTAACCTATCTATCCATCTAAAGTAGATTACATTTGTTTTACGTGTAAAGTAGTGTCTCAGGTTAACCTATCTATCCATCTAAAGTAGATTACATTTGTTTTACGTGTAAAGTAGTGTCTCAGGTTAACCTATCTATCCATCTAAAGTAGATTACATTTGTTTTACGTGTAAAGTAGTGTCTCAGGTTAACCTATCTATCCATCTAAAGTAGATTACATTTGTTTTACGTGTAAAGTAGTGTCTCAGGTTAACCTATCTATCCATCTAAAGTAGATTACATTTGTTTTACGTGTAAAGTAGTGTCTCAGGTTAACCTATCTATCCATCTAAAGTAGATTACATTTGTTTTACGTGTAAAGTAGTGTCTCAGGTTAACCTATCTATCCATCTAAAGTAGATTACATTTGTTTTACGTGTAAAGTAGTGTCTCAGGTTAACCTATCTATCCATCTAAAGTAGATTACATTTGTTTTACGTGTAAAGTAGTGTCTCAGGTTAACCTATCTATCCATCTAAAGTAGATTACATTTGTTTTACGTGTAAAGTAGTGTCTCAGGTTAACCTATCTATCCATCTAAAGTAGATTACATTTGTTTTACGTGTAAAGTAGTGTCTCAGGTTAACCTATCTATCCATCTAAAGTAGATTACATTTGTTTTACGTGTAAAGTAGTGTCTCAGGTTAACCTATCTATCCATCTAAAGTAGATTACATTTGTTTTACGTGTAAAGTAGTGTCTCAGGTTAACCTATCTATCCATCTAAAGTAGATTACATTTGTTTTACGTGTAAAGTAGTGTCTCAGGTTAACCTATCTATCCATCTAAAGTAGATTACATTTGTTTTACGTGTAAAGTAGTGTCTCAGGTTAACCTATCTATCCATCTAAAGTAGATTACATTTGTTTTACGTGTAAAGTAGTGTCTCAGGTTAACCTATCTATCCATCTAAAGTAGATTACATTTGTTTTACGTGTAAAGTAGTGTCTCAGGTTAACCTATCTATCCATCTAAAGTAGATTACATTTGTTTTACGTGTAAAGTAGTGTCTCAGGTTAACCTATCTATCCATCTAAAGTAGATTACATTTGTTTTACGTGTAAAGTAGTGTCTCAGGTTAACCTATCTATCCATCTAAAGTAGATTACATTTGTTTTACGTGTAAAGTAGTGTCTCAGGTTAACCTATCTATCCATCTAAAGTAGATTACATTTGTTTTACGTGTAAAGTAGTGTCTCAGGTTAACCTATCTATCCATCTAAAGTAGATTACATTTGTTTTACGTGTAAAGTAGTGTCTCAGGTTAACCTATCTATCCATCTAAAGTAGATTACATTTGTTTTACGTGTAAAGTAGTGTCTCAGGTTAACCTGTCTATCCATCTAAAGTAGATTACATTTGTTTTACGTGTAAAGTAGTGTCTCAGGTTAACCTGTCTATCCATCTAACGTAGATTACATTTGTTTTACGTGTAAAGTAGTGTCTCAGGTTAACCTGTCTATCCATCTAAAGTAGATTACATTTGTTTTACGTGTAAAGTAGTGTCTCAGGTTAACCTATCTATCCATCTAAAGTAGATTACATTTGTTTTACGTGAAAAGTAGTGTCTCAGGTTAACCTATCTATCCATCTAAAGTAGATTACATTTGTTTTACGTCTAAAGTAGTGTCTCAGGTTAACCTATCTATCCATCTAAAGTAGATTACATTTGTTTTACGTCTAAAGTAGTGTCTCAGGTTAACCTATCTATCCATCTAAAGTAGATTACATTTGTTTTACGTGTAAAGTAGTGTCTCAGGTTAACCTATCTATCCATCTAAAGTAGATTACATTTGTTTTACGTGTAAAGTAGTGTCTCAGGTTAACCTATCTATCCATCTAAAGTAGATTACATTTGTTTTACGTGTAAAGTAGTGTCTCAGGTTAACCTATCTATCCATCTAAAGTAGATTACATTTGTTTTACGTGTAAAGTAGTGTCTCAGGTTAACCTATCTATCCATCTAAAGTAGATTACATTTGTTTTACGTGTAAAGTAGTGTCTCAGGTTAACCTATCTATCCATCTAAAGTAGATTACATTTGTTTTACGTGTAAAGTAGTGTCTCAGGTTAACCTATCTATCCATCTAAAGTAGATTACATTTGTTTTACGTGTAAAGTAGTGTCTCAGGTTAACCTATCTATCCATCTAAAGTAGATTACATTTGTTTTACGTGTAAAGTAGTGTCTCAGGTTAACCTATCTATCCATCTAAAGTAGATTACATTTGTTTTACGTGTAAAGTAGTGTCTCAGGTTAACCTATCTATCCATCTAAAGTAGATTACATTTGTTTTACGTGTAAAGTAGTGTCTCAGGTTAACCTATCTATCCATCTAAAGTAGATTACATTTGTTTTACGTGTAAAGTAGTGTCTCAGGTTAACCTATCTATCCATCTAAAGTAGATTACATTTGTTTTACGTGTAAAGTAGTGTCTCAGGTTAACCTATCTATCCATCTAAAGTAGATTACATTTGTTTTACGTGTAAAGTAGTGTCTCAGGTTAACCTATCTATCCATCTAAAGTAGATTACATTTGTTTTCTCATAGTTGGTGTGTCCTTAAATTTGTCTTAGATTTGCTGTTCTTTTAATCTTTTCTGGGATAGTCATCCTAGTGTAACTGATGCTATTAACAGCATTTTCAATGTGCAATCATTTGAATGGTAGTCTGACTAATTGTTTTCCTTTTCTGTCCCTCAGTATGTTTGGTTTCTGGCATCGGACACTAGGCATGCTGCAAATGTCCCTTTATAGAAAAAAAAAACACCGCTATATGTATAAAACAGCAGAATGCTTATATTATAAAACATGTACACATACAGAACTACTAGACTGAGGGCAGTCAACCCAACCTGTACTGATATAGCATAACCTTATTTATAAGCATCAGCAGAGCCAGATCTAGGTGACCTAAGCAGTTGCCTAGGTCGTGCTGTTGGCTGGAAGGGCCCCCAATCACACTATTATTAAAAAAAAGTTTTACTGCTCTTCTAAAGTTTTCTGTGTGCTTTAAAATCTTCCAGCTCTCAGTGGCATGGCTGCTACATGTGTGTATAATGTTGCTTTAAAATCTTGCAGCTCTCAGTGGCATGGCTTCTGCATGTGTATATCATTTTGCTTTAAAATCTTCCAACCAATTAAATGGAGTAAGTGCACATTTGCAGTGCAGTTTGATTTTAACAGCTGGGAATTTCAGGTATAAGCAATGCAAATTGGTGGCAGTAATATGGGTGGAACCTGGAGCAAACAATTTCACAGCCAGGAACCGAACAATCAGCATTATAAGGAACGAAAACACAGTGTACCAGAACTAGCAGCAAATGCAAACACAGCAAATTTGATTTTTAGGTGAGGAAATTAGTGGAAAGTATGCAACAGCAGCGATGAGGGAGGCATGTATGTATGTTATATGTGAAATGCTCCAGCTAGAGAAGGTACTTTAGTTAATTACATGACTTGCTCAGACTCAAACTCTGTAACTTGACTACAGAAGGCAAGAACCTTTATCCTTTACACCAACTGTCAGACCCTTTGTTAAATTACTGATGATTACAGTCAGTCATTAGAGTTGGTTGAAATGTTTTCAAATGGCTACTTTTGTTATTATTAGTTTGTACATTTTATTTCACTGCTTAATGGAAAAAAATGTTCAAAACTATCAATTTAAAATGCTGTATTAATCAACAAATACATTTAAAACAGCAAAGGGACCAAGGTAGACTTCATTTGTCATTGGTCAGGTACATTTTCAATGAATGTGAGTTTCTATGAATATGAGCTTCAAGGGAAAAGAAGATTACCATTGCTCATGCTTGGATGGGTTTCAATGTTTATATTGTTATGTTTCGTTTCGTTTAGCAAATGGCCATCAGTCTTTGTGCTCTGTAATTTGATAGCAGTGTTAGTGGTGCAGCAGACTGTGGTCACCATTGGTGCAGAAGACTGTGGGTTTCACTCCCACACCAGGTGATGCATTGCTGATACAACAGTGCAGTATAATGGGTGTGCACTCCTAAGGGTGTTTCCTTTGAATGACAAGTAAAACCAAGGCCCCATCTGCCTGAGTTGGTGGTAGCTCAGGTGGATGTAAAATGGCACCTATAGAAAAGAGTAGTGGAAGTTCCCCAATGCCCTGGCCAAACTTCCACTAGTAGTATAAATACTACTTCTGGTCTCCCCTGAAAACAGGCTACTAGTCTAGCGTGACTAACCTGGTCAACAAAGGATAAATAAAAGATTTGAATTAAATGCACATCTTTGTAATCATTTCAGAAGTAAAGCAGAAAATGCTATGCAAACTGTCAGTTTTGAACACTGTTTATGGTTACTGGGTGGGCAAGTAATGGGGCACTGGAATGGCAGGGGAGCTGGTCCATAACCCTGCCTAGGGCCCCATTTGACCATGATCCTGCTTTGAGCACCAGCTATACCTTTACTGCACCCATTAAAATTAAAATGAGCTGAGATTTATAAAACTTACAGGTAACTATCTAATGCAGTTCTCATTAGCAGCACCACAACACAACTCATCCACTGCTAGGAGCATACAGAAGCTGGCATAGCACAAGATATACCTACATATCCTAAATAATAATACAAACATCATTGCAGATTATCAATGGAGAGGAAGCAAGGTATGAATGCCATAAACTGTAATTGTACATGAAAAAATTCTGAATAAGCAGAAGAATCATCTGCAAAAGTAACTTGGGCCAACAGACAGCTACTGTTATAATCATTTAAGATATGTCAAACAGAGATATATGGTATATATCAAACCTCATCAGACACACAGTTGCAGTCAAAACTTAAGGGTTATACCTCAGTACACAGCCATTGTGGAATAAAAAAGCAGTCAAATCAGCATAACTGTGCTGCATCAGAGGCATAGCTTGGGTGAAATGCAGGGCAGCACTCTGAGGTGTAGGTGTCAGGGAGCATGGCTGTCAGATGCTGATGGGGTATTAGTGCAGTTCCAGCACTCAGAAGTGAATGCCAGTACTGCAGTGGCAGTCATGGTGTAAGTGATTCATGTGTGCTATTGTAACAGTAGAAAGTCACTTGTTGCATGTGTAGCAAGCAGTTTGCTATACTTCCAGTGCAGGGAAGTATTTTGGTCCTCAGCTTTGAGAGGACTTTTTTTAGTCCTCAAGTTTGAGTTGAGGGGTGTGGCAAATCAGAGAACTGTACAGAGCATCAAATGCTGCACTATAATGACTTGCAGGCTTCTGGGATGAATCAGCTGCAACTTGTTTCTAATACAGGACATTAGCCTCTTCAAGTTTAGGCATTCCAGCTGACAGCATCAATTTTACCACCGCCACAACAAGACATTAGCCTTCTCTGTGTGATCTGCATGATAGCATATCTCCTCCTGTCATCACCAAAAATGTTAGCTTTGTTTGTGTCAGGTCAGCCAGATGACAGCACACTGGCTCCTGTTACTTCCATAGGACAATAGCCTCTTCCATGTCAGGTCATCCAGATGATAGCACACCTGCTCCCATTACCTCCACAGGGCATTAGCCTACTTCATGTTAGTTCACCCAGCTGACATCCCACCTTTCCCACTACCATGTGACAGAAATCATTACCAGCCAATCTAGTACCTCAACAGCCAAGATTTTTAAAATGACAACTCAGCACTCTCAAAGGACTATAAGCAATTTCTTCTTTTCACTCTAAAATGTGAGAGACATATTCCCAGGTGCAGCAAGCCATCTTTTTTTCTCAATTTTTTTTTTTATTTTCAATTAAAATAACATTTACATAATATTTTTAAATATCATTTTAAACAACTATATATAATATTTACAATAGCCTGACTTTCAATTATATACACTGTATGTTATTAAATATAGAATTAACAGATCAGTTATCAGAGATACAATATTGATTATTGCAGAGTGTCCAACAAAGATATAACTTTCTTCCAAGGATTATTTACCAATGGCCTGGGATAGATTCATAGTTCTTTGATTTTTATTTCCATCGATGCAGTTGTCTTCAGTAAAGTGTAGAATTCTTCCAAGGTCAGGGGTGTATTTGAATTTCACCTTCTGGTTACGCATTTCCTAGATATTGCAAGTATTGTCAATAACAAATACATATTTGTCTTATTCAGGTAGGGACCTTCATTTACATTTAGAATTATCAATACTTTAGTTAAGGTAAATGATTCATTAAATAAAGCTTGTAAAAAATGATTGATTCCACTCCAAAATGATTTAATTTTATTACATTCATAAAAAATATGAATCCAGTCTGCTTTATTTGACTTTTCACACCTCCAGCAAAAAACATTTTTAGTAGTACTGATCTTTTTAATTCTATCTGGTATTAAAAATGCTCTATGTAAGCATTTCCAGTTAAATATTTTCCAGTACTGTGCGCTAGAGGTATAATTAACTGATAGTAAGATGTTAGTTTTAATTTCTTCTGTTAACTGCAACGACTGACCTTTTGTTAAGAACTGCCAGTATGATGGTTTGGGAATTGTTTTATATGTTATTAACTCTTTATATAGATTTGAAATGGAATTTTTCTTTTCACAACTATTATATATAAATTCATACAGAAAACTTATTAGATTTGGAATATTTTTAAATGAGGAATTATTAATTAATCTGCATAAACCTTGAATGTACATTCGAATGCTTTGTAAGGTTAACCAGTCCTGTGTTGGAATATTGTAAGCAGTTTTTATCATATGTATATCTAAAACATTTAATAAAAATCCATTTTGTTCCCAGGAGGTTATTGTTTCCCTATATATTTTGTGAGGAAAATTCTTAGTGATGCTAAATGGGGTTAAAAGGTCAAATCAGAGTTTTAGATCTATGTTTCCATTGATAAGTTTCCTAAAGGAATTGATGTAATGATTAATCAGTGTTGTTTGCAAAGGTTTTGTTATATTATATTGTATACTTATACATAGTATGTACCAGTGTTTGTTTGATTTGTCTACTATTAAATGTTTTTTTAACAGATTAAATTCATTTGTTAATATAGCCGTTGTTAATTCTTTCCAGTTGGCAAAATAATTTGGGTTTATCCAGTCTATTGTAGTTTTAAGCACATATGCTTTTATATATGTTTCTGTTTCTGTGAAGTTCAATTCTCCCTGTTTCCAGGGTCTAATGTGATGAGTTAGAGCAACTCTATTCCTTTTGGGATACCATAAACATTTTATTAAACATGAGTTTATTTCTTTAAGAATGCATCTTTCTGGAATTAACTGTAGCTAATGCTACATATAGTATTTTTGACAATAAGACCATTTTTATTAATTGCAATCTGTCTTTAAAACAAACAAACTAAATAACTATGTAAAAAAAAAAACTCTGCGAATACACCAATAAGTGCTCAAATTGCAAGACGGTAAACCAATACTGTAGCCAAACGACCAAAATAATATAAAACGCTTAATTTTATTGATTAAAATAGCAAACCAAAGTTTAGCGCTTTCACCCACTATAACGGGGCTTCCTCAGAACTCACAATATAATTTGAATTAGGCACTTATATGCCTTTTTTTGGCGCCAAAGCACAATCAAATATTTAAAGTGATACAGCTATAATTCAACATTGCAAATAAAAATAATAAAAAGAATGATAGAAAAAATGCTAAAACTAACTTCCCATCTCTACTAGCTGTTGCTGGTACAAAACATAAAACATTCAACAAAACATGTTCTACAAAGAATAGTATTAATAGATCATGATAACCTAGTATTAATACATATGTATAAGTCCTGTAAATAAAATTGTAAATGAAATAACGTATCTATGTGAATGTCTGTTATCTATCATTAAGACATATATCTATAGGGATGTGATATGAATCCTGGATGACAATAATAAAGAGTTGATATGTATTAAAATAATGATTATTGTAAATAAATAATTAATAAAATTGTATCTAAGTATGATGCAATGAACTTTATTCATTAATAGGTTCACAGTAAATATATAAATATATAAAATATATGAATGTTAAAAAATGACACTAGTATTGTAAAATTACATTTATTAAGGTGTTTAAAAAGATCTAAACTAAAAAATTTTTTTATATAGGGACTATATTTTTTTAAAAAATATGTATTATAATATATTGTAATAAAATTATTTATTAATTCTAGCGTACAACACGGGTTTAATGGATATATGATCGTTTAAACCTGGAGGGGTGGTTGCGTCAAGATAAATTTGCCACCATACTTCTCTATAGCTTAACAGGCTTTTAATGTCTCCTCTCTTAGGGTCTATTTTTAGTATTTCTAAGATAATGAATTTAAAATGATGGTCCTCTCCTTCATTATAAATGTGCTTATATAATGCATTATTCATGTCTTTCGTTTTTATACTATATGTATGATCGTAGATTCTTTTCCTAAGATGTCTCTCAGTCTTACCAACGTAAAAACTGGAGCATTTTTGACATATACTTAAATAAATTACTAACTTGCTATTACAATTACCTAATTTACTACTCACACAACTTTTTAGTTCATTGTTTAAAATGATTGTTAACTCATCGGACATGAATTTACATTGGTTACAGGTACCACATATTAGACTCCTGTTTATAGCTAATCTCCTGTCTGTCTTCACTTCTTTCTTATGTTCTACCATTTTCTTAATATTATTTCCCATTTTAAAAATAAAATTCGGTTTTGTACCAATGACCTTAATAGTTTGAACATCATTAAATATTAGATGCCATGAATCACATATAATTTTTTTAATATAACTAGCCTCCATGTTATACTGAATTACACACAATTTTTGGTAACTATTAATGGTAGTCGGTTCTATGTTCCTCTTCGCTAGTGTTGGACTAACTTCCTGTCCAAAAAATTTATTTTTGGTACCTAACAATGATTGATATCTAGTATCACGTAGGTCTAAAATATATTGTATGATAGTGTCCATCATATTGCTAGGGAATTCTCTTTCTAAAAACATCTTTTTTATGTATTCTAATTCCATTCTTAAATCATCGTCATCTGAGGTCATACGTGCTGAACGAACGCATTGACCCTTAAAAATATTATTTTTTAATTTCTCAGGATGGCAGCTCGTGTAATGTAAGTAACTATTAGAAAATGTGTCCTTTCTGTAAATAGATGAAGACAGTTGATGTGCTTCATATTTAATTAAGGTGTCTAAATATGGTACACCTGTATTATTGTAGGAATAAGTAAATTTCAAATAGTCACTACTAGAATTTAAAAAATATATAAATGACTCCAATAGTGTCGTGTCTGCTCCCCATAGGATATATATATCGTCTAAAAATCTTGAGTAATATTTAACATATTTATAAAATTCACTCCCAAATAAAAACTTGTCTTCCCAATAAAGCATTACCAAATTAGCATAAATTGGGGCACAAGCAGCACCCATGGCGACACCTCTTGTCTGTTTAAAAAGTTCTCCTTCAAAATAAATGAAATTGTTGTTAAGGACTATTGACATCATTTCCTGTAATAAACATATCTCATCCCATTCGATGTCAGTATGTTTCCTTATACTGTTACTAAAGGCATCTAGTCCTTCATCCCTCGGGATGCAAGAAAACAGATCAATTACGTCAATAGTTAAGAATAATACATTATCAAGATTTATATCAGTTGGAAAGTTCATAAGAAAAATCCAAGAATCTTTAACCATATGGGGTACTTTTTCATATATAAATTTCAATTTTGAATCAATATATCTCGCTATCGGGAAGGTTTTAGAATTACTTCCTGACACTATTGGTCTAAAAGGGGGGTCAGATATATCTTTGTGTACCTTGGGGATACCTACAAAAGTAGCCAGTTGTGGAAATTCAACCTTCAAGAAATCATAATCGTCTTTAGTAATTCTTGCTTCAATATAATATTCTTCTATATAAGAATCAATTCTGTGGTAAGCTATGTTAAGTTCGTTGATTGAAATAGAGATATAATTACCAGAATGGTGTAAAATGTCATACATTTTCATAATATAATGAAAATTATCATATAATACTATACCACCCCCCTTATCGGGTTTCATCACCCTAATATTCATATCATTCATTATTGTACTTAATAAATTACTATCCTCTGTAGTTAAATTACTGTAATTGGTCATTTCTTTTAAATTCTTATGTTCATAGTAAAACTTCCTTAAAGTGATTTTTTCAAATAAATCTACTTTCGGGTGGGAGGGTGAAATAAATAAACTGACTTTCTTTAAGTCAGAAATTTGATTATCATTTCATGATGATTTTCTATTCTCATATGTATATGTGTTTTTAAAAAACATATCCAAATTAATTTTCCTAACATATTTTTTAAAATCAATAATAGTATCTACCAGATTAAATTTAGGGTTAGGGATATATTTAATTCCTTTACTAAATAAATTAAAATGTTTCTTTTCAATATTCAAATCTGTATAATTAAAAATGTTAAAATTATCAAATGTATGTACATTACCATCTACCATTATCTCATTGCTCTTATTAATAATGTCCATGCTCAACATAGGATCTTGATTAATAATTAATTCCATTGATTTCTTCTGTGTCTCTGGTTCCCGTTTCGGTATGGTTGTGTAAATTGTTTCCCTCCCCTCTGAAAATCCTTTTTGTTTATATACCCTTTGTTATAATTGTACGTTGTGCTACTTCCCCCCTGCTCATACTTCCTGTTCTCATCCCTCTGTTGTAAATCATAATACACATGTTCATTATCATACCTTTTAACTTCATTATTTGGCCATATATAGGCTTTGTTTAAATTGTAATGCTCACTATCCATTTTCAATTTGTTTGTTTCGCGTTTGGTAATCTTAGTAATGCATTTTTTTGCTTCATTAAATTGCTTGTTATATAAATTTTCCCATTGAGGGAATAATAAGTCATTCAAAATATTATTGTTCAATGTCTCCGCTTCCAAAATACATTTACTAAGTTTTTCATCATTATATTTCATTAATAAGTGCATAAATTTAAAACCACAACCATCAAAAAAACTGTTAAATTCCTTTTTCAAATTGTCAGAATAGTCCAAACCTAAAGGTAACCTGAAAAATCTTAAACCCTTAGGGACTATTTTCATTTCCATATTCTTAGACAAATATACATTATCAATTCTCAAGTCGTTGATATTTGTCAATTTTTTTCCAGGCTTATATATCAATGTCCTTACATTGTCATTTTCATAGTTGTCAGATACTATATTACTGTCATCACCTCTAATATCATCCATTTTGTAATTAAACAGTAAAAAATTGTTAAATTTATTGTCCTTATCAGGATCATTCTCTGGTTCAGCCTGAACATCTGATTCAGAAGAAATTTTTACAGTACCTTTATTTTGAGTCGATTGTCCAGCAACTGTAGAATATGTTTTTGTAGGCAATGCTCTTTTTGGTTTCGTTCCAGTCCTTATAGCTTCGTCATTGATATCATATAATGAAAAGTCAAAAGTGAAATTAGAGAGATTGATTTTACTGCAACTGTATGAATCACTGATATCCAATACGTTAGCAATTCTCCCTGTATGTCCACCTTGACCATTTGGTATCTCTAGGCTGTCCGATTCTTATGGGATAAGAAACTAAGAGTAATGCTACTCAACGCCAGAAGTCTAAACCTCAAGATGCATGCACTCAAAACTCTCCTTAGCATGGAGAACATCAATATCTGTGCAGTAACAGAAACCTGGTTCAAGGCTCCCGAGAGCACCCCAGCACTACCAGGTTATACCTCATACCATGCTTTTCGGCCCCAAAACTTGGACCGAACCACAAAAGGAGGGGGAGTATCAATATTCGTCAAAGATACCCACACCTCCAGGTTGGTGGCACAGCACGAAGCATCAGAGACTATCCATGTGCAACTAACTGTGGCTAAAACTGCCTTCCAGATTATAGCCTGCTACAGACCACCCTCCCAAACACAGGAACCCCACTCGGCCTTCCTGAGAATACTGGAAAATATGAAGGTCTCTCCAAACACCATTATACTGGGCGACTTCAACTACCCAAACATAGACTGGGAGCATTACTCTAGCTCCAACACCCTAGCCCAAAGGTTCCTAGAATTTATAAACTCAAATGCTATGGAACAACTTGTTACCACTCCCACAAGAGGGGAAAACATACTGGACCTGATCATCACCAACATGGGGACACTATGCTCCAGACCAGAAGTGTATCCCTCACTGGTAAGATCAGACCATAAACTAATCTCACTGGATATTCACATCCCGACCCCACCCCCTGCCCAGAAAACCACAGTGAAAAACTTCTCTAAAGCAAATTTCACATGCCTCAAAACCGAGGCGAAATCCTTCAAAGCCCCTGGGCCTGTGGAAAATACGGCCCAGACTGCAGAATCCTTTATAAACGCATTCTATGAACACCTTCAGGAATGCATGGATCATGCAATCCCAAATAAAACCAAGACCCAATCCTCCAAAGGCAGATGCCCTGTCTGGTGGACCCCAGCCATAAACAAACTATACAATAGAAGGAGGAAGCTACTACATGATAGAGCAAAATCCCAAAAAGGGAAGGCATCTCTGATCAGTATTAGCAAAAAACTATGGGCACTCATAAAATCGTCTAAGGCCAGCTTCGAGAGAAAAATTGCACAGGACACTAAGGATAATCACAAGGCTTTCTTTAGTTATGTTAGGAACCTGGGTGGGAATTCCCAGATATGCTCAGAATTAGTCCAAAATGACAAAAAATACACTGAGCCCACAGACATTGCCAACATCCTAGCTGACAGGTTCAGTGCAAACTCCCCCCCCCACCAAAAGGGCAAATATCTATCCCAACAGAGTGCTGCCCCCCTGACATCTCAGATGCTCAGGTAAGAGCCGCCCTCTCCAAAGCAAAAAACACAGCATCAATGGGACCAGATGGTGTCCCGGGCTGCGTCCTACATGAACTCCAAGAAGAGCTAAACCCAAACATAAAACTACTGTTCAATCTTAGCCTTACTACAGGATATGTACCCAAAGAGTGGCGTACAGCAACAGTGGTCCCTCTCCACAAAGGTGGTGCCTCAACAGATCCTAGAAATTATCGCCCCATAAGCCTGACTAGCTTGGTCTGCAAAGCTATAGAAAGGATCATCATGGACCTCATAAATAAAGATATTGGGGACCTACAGACACTGGATCCTACCCAGTTTGGCTTTGTTAAGGGCAGATCCTGCCTCTTAAACCAGGTCGATTTCTTTGAAACAGTCACCAAGGCCATTGACGAGGGGAAGGTGGTCCACACAGCCTACCTGGACCTTGCAAAAGCCTTCGATACAATACCCCACTCGGGCATTATAGATAAGCTCACCAGCTTAAATATAAACCCCTATGTCACTAGATGGGTTGCAAACTGGCTCAAGGACAGAACCCACATGGTTAGAATTGCTGGAGCCATGTCAGACTCCAAACCAGTTACAAGTGGCATCCCACAAGGCTCAGTCCTGGGACCTCTCTTGTTCGGTATATATTTCTGGGCGGTACAGGCCAACACGGAAGGACTGTGGCTGACCAAGTTCGCAGATGACTGCAAACTGGGTGCCATAATCAACTCTCCAGCCGACACAAGCATCCTCCAAAAGGGCCTCATAGAAACAGACAACTGGTGCCAGAGCCATGGCCTCAAGCTAAACGCCAAAAGTGTATAGTCATCCCCTTTGGCAAAAACAAAGTGCCACAAATTACCACATAGGTGGTAATCCATTAAGTACAGAAGAAGTCATTAGGGACCTGGGGACCCAAGTTGATAGCAATCTCTCATTTGACAACCACGTGGCCAAAGTGGTTAGAAAAACATTTTATATAGCCCACCTAATCATGAAGGGATTCACATCTAGATCAGGGGAGGTCATCGTGCCTCTTTACTCATCCCTCATAAGGCCCATAATTGAGTACAATGCCCCTTTTGGGATGTACCTTACCAGACACCTGCAGCAACTGGAAAGACCCCAAAAGTACCTCACCAAGAGGATCAAAGGGCTCAAACAGATGCCATATGCTGCCCGGTTAAAGAAACTCCAGCTCTACTCAGTGGCGATCTGTGCCTGACGTATAAAGCCATGTCCAAACCGGAATTAATGGACATGCTGCACCTCAGAAAATCCAAATCCCATCGAGCTATGCGCTCGAGAGACTTGAACCTCAGCACTGAAATAAATAAGACATGCTGGAGGGACAGTTTCATAACCCAGAGGCTCCCTTCACTCTGGAATAAAATCCCAGTCCAGGTTAGGCAGAGTCCCACATTGACTCTCTTCAAGAGGAATCTTGATGAGTGGATGGGAGATCGTAGGTTTACCCCGGCTATCACTTCTGTGTCACTGTTAGACAGAGTCACAGTATGCTAACCTCAAAAAAAGGCATAGCAAAATTAATTTAAAATGGGTGGCGAAAGCCAAACACACTCTGGCTAGGCTTATAAATGCCCTAGGGCAGATAGCCTAGTATGAACCTATGAACCTATGAACATTTATATCCTGTCCTTCCACTCTAGATGTAAAGTTAGAAATGACGTCACCATTATTAATTTGACTATTAGGAGTTAAACTGTAATTCCGGATAGGGGAATTAAATCTGTCCAAACTGTCCAAGTTACCTCGCTGTGATTGCGATGTTTTTGTCTTGTTTAAAGCAAGTTTGTCAGATGTTTGTGCTACTACATCGCTTTGTAATAGCTGTTTCACTAAGAGGGTGAGATGGTTTAATTCACCCTTAAGCCCAGATAATTCATCCTGAATTTTGGTCAATGCATTATGGTTCGTAGGCTGATCTTGTGAATGTTGTTCACCGCTAGATGACAGTGCACCGGTGTGTTCCATAGCAGACTTAATAACAACTTGTAAAACAAACAAACTAAATAACTATGTAAAAAAACTCTGCGAATACACCAATAAGTGCCCAAATTGCAAGACGGTAAACCAATACTGTAGCCAAACGACCAAATGACCAAAATAATATAAAACGCTTAATTTTATTGTTTAAAATAGCAAACCAAAGTTTAGCGTTTTCACCCACTATAACGGGGCTTCATTAGAACTCACAATATAATTTGAATTAGGCACTTATATGCCTTTTTTGGCGCCAAAGCACAATCAAATATTTAAAGTGATACAGCCATAATTCAACATTGCAAATAAAAATAATAAAAAGAATGATAGAAAAAATGCTAAAACTAACTTCCCATCTCTACTAGCTGTTGCTGGTACAAAACATAAAACATTCAACAAAACATGTTCTACAAAGAATAGTATTAATAGATCATGATATCCTAGTATTAATACATATGTATAAGTCCTGTAAATAAAATTGTAAATGAAATAACGTATCTATGTGAATGTCTGTTATCTATCATTAAGACATATATCTATAGAGATGTGATATGAATCCTGGATGACAATAATAAAGAGTTGATATGTATTAAAATAACGATTATTGTAAATAAATAATTAATAACATTGTATCTAAGTATGATGCAATGAACTTTATTCATTAATAGGTTCACAGTAAATATATAAAGATATAAAATATATGAATGTTAAAAAATGACACTAGTATTGTAAAATTACGTTTATTAAGGTGTTTAAAAAGATCTAAACTAAAAACATTTTTTATATAGGGACTATATTTTTTAAAAAAATATGTATTATAATATATTGTAATAAAATTATTTATTAATTCTAGTGTACAACAGGGGTTTAATTAACAGGGGTTGATCGTTTAAACCTGGAGGGGTGGTTGCGTCAAGATAAATTTGCCAACATACTTCTCTATAGCTTAACAGGCTTTTAATGTCTCCTCTCTTAGGGTCTATTTTTAGTATTTCTAAGATAATGAATTTAAAATGATGGTCCTCTCCTTCATTATAAATGTGCTTATATAATGCATTATTCATGTCTTTCGTTTTTATACTATATGTATGATCGTAGATTCTTTTCCTAAGATGTCTCTCAGTCTTACCAATGTAAAAACTGGAGCATTTTTGACATATACTTAAATAAATTACTAACTTGCTATTACAATTACCTAATTTACTACTCACACAACTTTTTAGTTCATTGTTTAAAATGATTGTTAACTCGTCGGACATGAATTTACATTGGTTACAGGTACCACATTTTAGACTCCTGTTTATAGCTAATCTCCTGTCTGTCTTCACTTCTTTCTTATGTTCTACCATTTTCTTAATATTATTTCCCATTTTAAAAATAAAATTCGCTTTTGTACCAATGACCTTAATAGTTTGAACATCATTAAAATTTAGATGCCATGAATCACATATAATTTTTTTAATATAACTAGCTGCCATGTTATACTGAGTTACACACGATTTTTGGTAACTATTTATGGTAGTCGGTTCTATGTTCCTCTTCCCTAGTGCTGGACTAACTTCCTGTCCAAAAAATTTATTTTTGGTACCTAACAATGATTGATATCTAGTATCACGTAGGTCTAAAATATATTGTATGGTAGTGTCCATCATATTGCTAGGGTATTCTCTTTGTAAAAACATCTTTTTTATGTATTCTAATTCTACCCTTAAATCATCGTCATCTGACGTCATACGTGCTGAACGAACGCATTGACCCTTAAAAATATTTAGAATTTAGAAAGGGAGACAAGATGCATTTAAAATAAATAATGAGAAAGGAAAGGAGAGAGAGAAAATTAAGAGAAAATACACACATACTATGTATGTTGATTTACAGTATAACTATTTTATGTGCTATATAACCCTCCTTCTGTGAAAGAAAAGTACCCTGTTTTACATGCCTGAGGTAATGTGAAAACTCTCATGTGTCATCTATTTTCAAAAAATACAGATAAAGATTCCAGTAGTTAGTTACCTTTGTTTTAAAATTCCAAGCAGTAAAATTGGTCCTTTAAAGTAATGTTAAAACAATTCATATCACAGTAGATGCTCTGATTTGGCTGTAACAGTATCAATCTTTTGCTTCTTCTTTTTGACATCTGTCCAGACATTTGTTTCTTTTGTTCTCTTGAGAGAAGGTGACATCCAATCCATATCTTCTGGTAAAGTAATCACATTATTAGTTTTAATAAATGAAAAGGCTTCCTCTAAGTCAATAAAAGTCCTCATCTCATTGGCATATAGTATTCTTATCTTAGCTGGATATGCAAGTTGTGCCTTGATGTTATTTTGTTTCAGAAACTTTATCATTGAGCACACTTTTTTTCTTTGTTCCATTATTCAAGATGAATAGTCATTATCAAATCTTATCAGGCTCTGTTTATATTTTAGAGGTGCCTTCCTCCAAGCAGATCTTAAAATCAGTTCCTTGTCCAAGTATGAAAGAAATTTGATAATTATGGACAGCCGCAGTGGTGCAGCGGTAGCGTTGTTGCCTCATAGCAAGAGGTTCTCCCGTTCGATTCTCGGCTGGAGTGCAGGGAGTGCCTTCTGTCTGGAGTCTGCATGTCCTCCCCACGGTTGGGTGGCATTCAAACGACATGCATAAATGGGTGTGCCTTTGTTGAAGGGACATCGAACTGGCACCTCAGCATTCGTGAAAATCCACTGCCAATCATTAGCAGATCAGAGTTCCGCTGTGGCAACCCCTAACCGGGAAAAGCCAAAAGACAACAACAACATTGATCTAGGAGGAGAGTTTGAGTTAATGGCAGGTTTCCCAAGAGCTCTGTGTGCCCTTTCAATGCCAAAGGAAAGTCCTTCTTATAAATTTAAAAATTCAGGGATCCAGCTTGATAAAAAGGAAATAATATCCTCTCCTTCTGTGTTTTCAGGTAATCCAAAAAGCCTGATGTTATTTCTCCTCTCCCTATTTTCCAAGTCATCTACTTTATTAACCATCCAAGTGTTTTGTTTAAGAAGCAGTTCTTTCTGTGTTTCCTCTTCCTTAAGTCTGCTTTCTAAGTCATTTAGAGAAAACTCTATTCCTGTTATCCTTGTCTGGTGTTGTTGTAGCATTTCCTTGAGGGTGTCAGCCTGTTTCTGACTGCTTGTTTTAATATTTTCCAGGTTCTCTTTAAAATCATCCATCTTCAAAGACAACTCCTGAAGGGTAGATGCCATCTGTTGTAGTTCATTCTTTAAGGCAAGCATCCTGGTGAGAATTCTTTGAGTTGCTCATTTTAACAAGTGAATATATCTCCAAGCTTTTTGACAGGAAATTATTTGTAAAACTTCACCAAAGTTTCTAATTATGTAAATTAGTCCTTTAGCTATAAGATTTTATACTTTGAAGAAAAAAAAAAAGAATATTTTTCCTGTCTTATTTAACTAGTTATATGGAGCTCTAAAATACTGCTGCTTTCAGTTAGCCATTCACGCTCTGCCCCCCTCGCAGCAAGCCATCTTGACACACATGATTACAATAATTTCCAACATTCATTATTGCATTGTCTCTTATACTGCTATTTTTCTATTTCAACTAGTTAAATATCAAAGAAGTTAAAAACTAACTTCTCAAGTTAAACACCTAGTTTCAGCATGCTTGATGCTACCTTTCTCAAACAGCTGAAAAAAAATGTCTAAGCCATTAACCCATATTATAAATTATAAAATAAAAATGTATTAAAATAAAATTTATTGTTTTTGCTAATACCTTATAAGTGATTGACTCAGCTCATATATTTCAAGATATGTAAAATCTTGCCTTGCTGTATATTGAATGTTAAACTGTTGTTCTCATATGCTGTACTAATACATTGTATATTGTCTTTATGTCTGGAGCTTTTCTCCTCGGGCCTCCATTGAAAACGGGCTACCTTGGCCCAATCTACTTTCCCGGTTAACAAACTGAAATAAATAAATAAATAAATAAAATATAAATATGTAGAATCTGTCTTTTCCACAGGAGTGTTTCCACCTGCATTGCAACATTCCATAATCATACCACATCCCAAAGTTCATAAACCTAAAGAACTAAAAGATTTAAGACTCATATCTATACTGTCATTTGCAAAAATATTAAAAACACTGATTTATCAGCAAATATTCAAGGCAATATAGCTTTCACAATTCATTTTGCACTGTGACGGATTCAGTTATCACTAAATAGATTATATCCCAACATGAATGATGACCAAATTACTGCTAGCATATTTATAGATATGACAAGACAAGACCATTCAAAACTGTGAACCACAATTTACTATTACAAAAACTAACCACATATAATTTTGGTAAAAATTCTATTCATTAATCACTGAGCTATCTTACAAATAGAAACTTTCAAGTCTATATAAGGGATACTTACTCAAGCATGGGCATTCTTAATACTGGTGTTCCGTGGGTTGCAGCATTAGGTCCACTTCTGTTCTCTCTATTTATTAACAACCTGGTGGTGCTGCGGTAGCGTTGTCACCTCACAGTAAGACGTTGTCCTGTTCGATTCTCAGCTAAAGCACCTTCTGTGTGGAGACATGCGTGAATGGGCGCACCTTCGTTGAAGGTTGTGCGTCAGGCCTGGCAAGTTGGTACGTAAAAATCTACTGCCAATCATTAGCAGACCGGAGTTCTGCTGTGGCGACCCCTAACCGGGAAAAGCCGAAAGATACAACAACTTCTCAATAACCTTCCCTTATTGAACATTATTATGTATGCAGATGTGATGGTGTACACAACAGTGTCTTACACAGTCAATGAACCAGTCAAAAATTGTAAACACTAATTTGGAACACTTTCTCAGGTTCATACAACTTTACATTGCCGAGTTCTTGAATGGAGTTTCCATTCGGCATTTATCTAATTCCTTGTATTACTCATGAGCTTCATTTACATAGAACAGTAGTGAAGTGCAGCCATTTCATTTGGGGCAGACAGGAAGCCCAGTGTAATATGCTACTTACTTGACAGGTGACAGGTGCAGGGCTGTGCAGGACAACTCATGCACATGAAGCAGTTCATAGTAATCTGCATATCTCATGACAGGTACTATGGCCTTCTATGCAATCTGTTACTCTTCCACCATTTTATTCTGTATCTGAGAGCTCAGGCTTGCAATGAGTGGACTATCTTTGTAGACTGCTGTAACCCACAGCTAGGGCATTTTATAGTCTGGTCAGGCCCCAGACTGGTACCCAGTCAACCTGATGAGGGATTTTGAGCTGTAGCAAAAGGAGATGCATACTGCTTTTTATAGATACAAACACAGTAAGTTACTAAGTACCCTATTACAGTTTGCACCTGGGACACTCACTCCATTTGCCCCACCCTAATTATGGTTCTGTGCTGTAATATTACTAAATGATACATCACAATGAGAGGGTAGTTTCAAAACAAGGGCAGAGCTGTGCATTTTGCCATGCACTGACAGTTCTATTTCACAAGGGCTTATACAGATGTGATACCTATAATCATGCTTTCATCAGTACCTATCCTGCAATACCATTTACAGTCTACAGTGTATATCTCAGGGTTACGAATTAATAATGTTTAGTGTCTGGACTGCTTACTTGTCACTGTATATGGCAGTTAGTTATTCAGACTCTTCATGTGTATTTATATTGAACTATCATCCAGGGTTTTGTGGTTCTTTGATAAACTTCTCAACAATCTGCATGTATCTGTGGTTCCTATTTCACTCGGGAGAGGTACACATCTTACATCTCAGTACAAGAAATCTGGACAAAGCCAGATATAATGGGGGGAAAAGACCCAAAAATAGGGGCAGATTTTGAATATTGTTTCTATAAACTTAGAAAGTTGCTAGAATGACACATTTTGCATTATTATATATTTTCTGAATCACAAAACCAAAACATCGAACATACACAATACAGCACGCAACACACAAACCATAACACCCACACCACAAAACAATTAAATACAACAAAACACCACACAGGTGCACACCTACACTACACATATGTGTCTGAAAGTCAATTGTCTGTCATTATTTACTATTATTTAGTGACATCAATCCTCTGTCATTTGCCAGAAAAAAAATCTATGAGAAACAGACCAAAGATAAGAGGAAACATCTGGACAGTTGAGAGGTATGGCACACGCGTGTAAATTCATTTTCCCCAGACTCCACACAATTAATTTGCTGTATGCTAGATTTGTTATTCATGACTGCACTTGTCAGTTACCCATCCAGGCTTGTATGTGTCACACACTTACATTTCCATTTAGTTTTATGGCATTGTATGGACATGAGCCTTGCTGATGTGCTTACTTATTTCTGTATTAGGAAATTCACACCTTCACTGCAGCACTAATACAAGTCTGCATGTTTTATAATCTATGCACTGTGCTGTTATACTGGTGCTGTTTCCTTATAAAGGGAAGTACATATAGACCTATCCTGTTGCTCCTGCCTTCCTTGTGATTCCTGTAGTAAATTCTGGCAGCAGGTGTGCAATGGGGATGTGTGATGTTTTGCACCATGTCTGCAGTAGCTCAGCCATGTCCCCACCCTATTCCCCCTTTCGACATGTCCCTAATACCAACATCCCCAGCCTTATCCACAGGACTGACCTCCCCCATGGATGGCAATGGCTATCCTTCCCTGCCACTCTGAGCTTCCTGAGTCAGTAATTGAATGCGGGTTGGCTGGACCATAATGAAGGCTTTGCCCCTCTATGCCACCGGAATGGTTTTACTTTTCTTCAGGTTTAGTATCTGTGTTGCCCACAGCTGTCTCCATGACTGTTCTTATCCATTTCTTTGCTACTGAAGATCTCTGTCAGTTGTTACATCAGCTTGCTCCTTTGTGTCTTCCCGTGCCAATGCCTGCATCTTGGTTTCTGTTAGTAAGGCTTCCTACCACCAGTCACTTGTCTAGTTAGATTCCTCTGCTCTCTTCCTTCTTTAGGCCCAATGACCTGCCTCCCTCTGCTCTGAGATGCAGCTGTCTCTAATCTCAGTGGCCTATCTTTCTAGGCCTAATGGTCTATCTCCATTTGCCCCAAGAGGCAAGTCTCTCATTGGAGACTCAAAACTCCCATTTGTAAGAGGAGTACCTTCCCTCACCCTCTAAGCTAATCTTCCTTGACTTCATCTTTGGGCCATATCCTCATAAGGAATTTTATAATGTGTCACTATACTCCAAATTATTTATGTTTTTTCACTTTTTTCTAGTGCGACCTGGAGACCATCCACTCCTCTCCCAGCTACGTGACCCATTCGTTCCTAATGACTGGCACATAGGTTAACCAAGATGGGACATCATTCAGGTGGCTATCAGGTGTGGTTTGACATTTATTCCCCAATATGCATGTTCTTTACTACCCCAGGGTTTGACATGTATTGAGTATATTGGTGGAGTGTCACTTCCAGTCTGGATGTTACCTCTCAAGACTACCTTGGGTCTTGTAGGTAGTATTTAGAACTGTGTCCTTAACTCAGTAAACGGAACTGTGTCCTCCTATGCTAATGGACCTGGTACCAGTTTATGTGTATTTGTTATGTAGATGTATTTATTTATGTATTTGTTTGTTAATCAGGTGAATAGACTGGTACAGAACCACTTTCAGCTGCTTCCCAGGCCATTAGGCAAATATATTACAAACAACACAAGGCTTAATAACACACACAAGAAATTTTCATTGACGCATAACATTTACAAATTGGTAACAATATGTGAAAAAATATAGATTATAAACAGTTGAACTGAATGAAAACCTAAAGTGGTTATAAGTTAAGTTTGTATAAGATAAGACTACAAAGGTTAGGTGAAAGTATTAGAGGAAAGACGGACTGAACAAGAATACAAGAATGAGGATGGGAGTGACAGTTATTGGTGTAACGGATAGAAAAAATAGTGTCGCTTGGTAGGAAAGAGAGAGAAAGCAGGGTTAAGTTGTAAGAAGGAGATAGGGAAAGGGAAATTAGAGAAATGTTGCAAGAAAGATATAGGTATAATAGAAAGGATTAGAGAAATACTGGAGTACAACATATACACAAAGTTGGTAATGTACAATCAATGTTTTATAGGTCTCTCAGTTTGATAGACATTAAGATCATGGTTAGATCATGACTGTATTTACCTGTCTCTCTAAAACATGTGCACGTATTCTGCTGCTGTAGATTTTTTTTTTCATAAAAAGAGGTAGGTTGCCTATTGGTATAATTTCTAATGGTAAATTTTTCTACAGCAAAAGCAAGTTTATGAAAGGATTTTTCACATGAGGCTAGCATGAAGGGAGGTTTGTAAAATTTTAGTAAAGATTTATTTTAAGGTTATATGAAGGGTCAAAAAATTTAATGTTAGTACAACTAATCTGGACAAAAAAAAAACACACATACGCAAACAAAAAAAAAACAAAGGCGGGGGGGGGGGGCAAAGGCCCAAAAATAGGGACAGATTTTAAATATTGAATTTAGAATGTTACTAGAATAATAAGTTTTGCATTGGTAAGCATTTTCTGGAGGATAAGATACCTGAAAATCAAATGTTTGTTGTTATTTAGTGACTTCAATGCTAAATGATTTTCCAGAAAACCAAAAGTTTTATGAGACAGACACTAAAAATATGAGGCAAAAATCTGGACATCCTCCAAAAATCTAGACAGTTGAGAGGTTTGAAAAAGAAAAAATCATTACTTAATTTATATTCTAGTGTGTTTAGAAAATAGGTTGACTTCATGAGATATTAAGCCAATTTGTATGTTATACAGTGATATTCACAGAAATTTAAACATTGATGAATCACAGAATTTTATTTTCTGTTTTGTCTAGAAAAACAGGCAATAATGGGTAGGGAATTCATGTCTTGGAAGTAATACATTAAAAGCCCTGGCCCTTCAGGCATCTAATATTAACAGGAGGGAAAGGGTGTATCTTTATCTTTTCTATGACTTTAGAGGCATTAGTTTTAACATGATTATGTAATGTGAGTGTGTGTGTTCTAACAGAACCCCCAGATAATGTTGCTGTTTGCAAAATGGGAGAATAGCCCTAGTGAAGTCTGTGACAATGCGTGGACATAAGTTAGTAAGCCTTTATGCAGTAATAATGAGCATGACTGTAGTGTTTGTGGTTAATTAGTGTTTGTGGTTAATTAGTGTTCGTGGTTAATTTGTTCTGCACTAGCCAGTTCCAAATCCGAAGTAAGTCATTGATTAGTAATGAATTTAATAGTGGGGAAAGGCATTTAACTACTGAGAATAGCATGTGGTATATACACACGGTAATGTTCTGGTGTGCTATGCCTTAGGACACAGTCTGGATATATATAGAGAAAATAAGACTATTGGTACTCCTGAACTAATGAAGAACTGGTGAGAAATATATGTTATCTGAAACTCTAAAGGTTTATTTCTTTAGGTAATTCTTATACAGATAAGTGACATATTTGAAAAAGCATCTTAAGAAAGCCTTTGGCTGAGATGTTGACGCTTTACTGTTTGAGAGGTAAAGCACTGATTCACTTAGACATTTTTTAGATTGATCCCAGCAGCACTGTCTCATTAAGGAACTAATCCAAGCAACCTGAGGCTGAGGGAATTAAACCATGGACTACATGCATCAGCTCATTAACAGCTGATAGCCTAAATCCTCTGTAGCAAATTCCAATGGCTAGATAAAAGAAGTAGGGTGGTAAAGGGTATTGCAAGTAAGTAAGCTTGTTATAGACTATCAGGCAGAAAACAGAAAAAAAGTTTGAAATAGGAAATTAATTATAAACATTCAGTAAATATGCCAGGAATACAAGGGAGAGAGAAAAATGCTACATGTATAAGCAGGAAAAATGAACCGAAACAAATGGGCAACACAGCATATAAGATTATGAACATGTAAATATGGCAGGCATAAGCATAGGAAGGTAGAAACTAATAAGGCAAGAGGGGAGTGAAAAACATTAAGATTACATAAAAAAGTTTAGTGGGGTAGACTGTCTGGAGAAGGCTACATAAGCTATTATAATTACAGCTCATATGGTTACACCAAAATACAACAAACATTTAACTATAAAGTTATTAAATGTGAAAAGAAAATGTATATCATATCATCATTCAGCTATAACAATATAAAACAAATATAATGAAATGAGTTGTTTGGGGGAGAGATCAGAAACTTATGCTAACATTTGATTAATTTATTAGATATGGAGTATAGCTAGTTTCCAGTATCATATAAATGTGTTAAAATTTTGTTAAAATATTTTCAGTTTGAATGACAGTAAGTTTGCAGAAGGGTTGTAATGTTTACAGAGGCTTAGCCTTTATTGGTAAGAAAAGTCTAAAGGCTTGATTTAAGTATTTGTATTTATTTTTTGGTAGCAAACTGTTAGCTTTGTTTAATCTTAGTTATTATTTGAATTTCTCTGGATGGTTTCACTAATATTATTTGTTTAGTCATTACCTTAGTATCTCATCTGATTAGTCAGCACTTCATTGTCTTATTTATATTATTTGAATTCCTCTGGATTTTTTTCTGTAACTTCATCTGTTTTTGTAGTCTTTAATATTTTATGTTATTTGCTTTTTGCAGTCTTTCTGGCTGGGATTCATAGATGACTAGCATACCACACAGTGCAAATTAGAATGGTTAGTGGCAATGTACACGGTTTGGATGGATTTAAGACAGATAATATGGTGGCGCTAGGGATACAATTGCATGGCATGGAGAACATGCTAACGAGTGCATAATGAAAAGAAAATTAGAAACCCCATGCCAATGCCACAGAAATGATGGTGCACATGACAGAAGTGATTGGCAGCAGTGGCTCACCAGCATGTGCTATCAGGCTTCACCAGAGACATTGTCAGTGGTGTCACACTTTGCAGCCTTCAATATCACTATGGGAAGGTATAATCAGCAGCAGTCATGCCCTCTAAGGATTATTTATTTATTATTATTATTATTTTATTTTACTTTTGTTAACCGGGAAAGTTCAACTGGACACAGGTCCTTTTTCAGCATTGGCCCAGTGAGAAAAGCTCCAGGCACAGTACAGGTTAGGATTTCATTACATCTAATACAATCAGCATGCAATAGTAATACATTACAATCCAGCATGCATTAGTCAAATACTAACTTCATGTTAACAGTACAACATACAGGTATATTATAGACTCATTTCAGCATGTGGTAGGCAGAGCTATACATTTTGGTAGATCATTTCAGCATGTGGTAGGCAGAGTTTTACATTTTTTGGTATTTGGTTAACAAGTAGTACAATAGGGTAAGGCTGCCATGATGTGACCATTGGTATGGTGTCAATGCCTGATGCAATTTGTGACAGGAAAGTTGTAGAAATGTGAAACTGTAAGCATCCACCTTGAAATGGCATATGGTGCATGGATCCCAATAACTGGCATTGTCCATGAACTAGTTAGCATCCACAAGGGAAAGTAATCAGCTATATGCCCATATCTGACAGTAAATGGGTGAAACTATGAAATGTGCACTATCTGCCTGAAGAGGCATTCCAGATGCTGACCCTGTTGAGCACCATTGTCCAGGGTGGTGGTCCCCATGACTGGAGGTGGCATGTTTTCTAACCACAGGTGATAGAAATGCTCTTTCACCAATGGTCTATATAGTCTTGTTTGGGTTGGCCTGTAGCCAAAATCCCCACATCTGGACCTCTCTTGGCTATGGAAGTCATGGTCTATGGAGGCAAACTGGATTGCAGCTGTAATGCATCTCAAGGAGGCATTTATGAAGGCAACATTTTCCACAAGTGACCTCAGCAGCATTCTGCTCATCCTGTCCCTATACTGCATATCACTGTGTAGCTGGTGTAAGTCACCTTGTAAATCATAGAGTGTATTCAACATCTTCACAATTCTGTGGTAGCAACAGTTTGTGCTTGTATCTCTGACATGCAGATATAATAGTTAATGCTATTTGTCAAAGCAATCTCTGGAACTATGTCAGTGCCTAATTCCTCCCCACCTGCCTGTGTTTATCCCTTATGGTGAGTACACATACCAGAGGCAATGCACATTTTGGATGTCATGTTTGCCAGGGACACACAGCTGGACATTGTGAGTGACTCATGGGTACAAGATGTCTGTTATGCCCTGGTGGCACTGTGTGGTCAGATTGCACCTCTATATTGGCCTCTGTAATGGTGACCATGAGTAACCCTCATCTTGAATTGTTGCAGACACTGTGCCATCATACCATGCCACTTACATGTTGCTGCAATCATTAGCCACAAGTGTACTGCTGATATCAGCACAATATTAGCTTGTTTTGCTGGATCCTGTACCAATGGAACCTGTGAAAGCAAGAACAGTGATGACAATCCTGTCTTCCTACATACACATGCACTTCTGACCCAGTGTATCATGCATATTATTACACATGAAAATACAGCTATAGCATATGTTGACAGATATGACTTGTCACTTAGGTTGTTGCATTTACAGGTCAAAGATTCTTGTAAGAGAAGATATGAAGGTTGGGGGGGAGCCTAGATGGCACTCTGAAAGCAGCACTTTTTAGAGCTCCTTAAAACTACTTTAAATAACAGAAAAATAATTAATTTTATTTTAGAAAAAATAGTTAAATATCGTTCTTCAACATTTTTACTACTATCATACCAATTTTGTTATATATTCTTCAAAAATTTCCTGTCAGAAATATCTGGAGTTTAAAACTGATTTGAGAAGATGAGTGGTTCAAAGAATTCACATGCAGAAATTCCTCTGAGGAAAGAAATCCAGTTGATGTCTACAACTCTACAAGAGTTATCTTTCAAAATGGACAGTTTCAAGGACAACTTAGAACATTTAAGAGAAAGTTGTCATAATCAAAGTGAAACCCTTAAAGAACTACTTCAACAACAGCATACCAAAATATTAAACATTGAAGAGCCCTTATCTGATATAGATGGAAGGCTTAAAGAGTAAGAAATCCAGGGAGAATTTCTTCAGCAACAACAGAATAAGTGGCTTACCAACAAGTTGGATGATATGGAAAATAGAGAAAAGAGAACTAATGTGAGAATCTTTGGGTTACCTGAGAAGTCTGAAGGTGATGTTATTATCTCTTTTCTTAACTCCTGGTTACCTGACATCCTAGATCTAAAAGATGGATTCTCATATGGTAGAGAAAGAGCTCACGGGAAACCCATTCCTTCATCATCAACATCCACACCTAGATCCACTGTAGTTAAATTTCTTTCTTATCTTGACAAAGATCTAGTTCCTAAATGTGCTTGGAGAAAGGCTCCACTGAAGTATAAGCAAAATCTAATCAGATTTGACAATGACTTTTCCTCCAGAGTTTTAGAAATGAGAATGAAAGCCTGGCCACTTGTGAAGTTACTCACGCAAAACAAAATAAAAGCCCAACTAGCATACCCTGCAAAAATAAGGATTTTTATTTCAAATGAAATAAGGACATTCAATGATACTGAGGAAGCAATAAACTTCATTTAAAACAACAATATAATGACATTTCTAGAGGAGATGGATTGGTCATTAACTACTTCACTGAAAAGATCCCCTGAGAAAAATAACTGGACTGATGTGAAGAAAAAAAAGCAAAGAACTGATTCAAAAAGTATTTCCTCATCTGCTTCTCTCAAAGATTCAACTAAAACTAAAAATCCATGCTAAAGGTAATAAAATATGCATTGTCTATTCACTCTTTCAAGTATTTTACAAATTACCTCTCACTAATATTAATATTCCATATACATACTTTAGCTTTGTTAATCTATATACAACAGCTTAATAACAACAGTCTAACTGACTGAACTATTTTACACTTAATTGAGATGGGAATGTATAGGAAACAATGTATAGAGAAGAAACCAGTTAACACACACTGTACTTTGAAATATAACACTGATATACATAAAATACTTTGATTCCATTTAGCTTTGGTCACTAAGTGACATACAAGTTTTAAGCATGTTTTATTTCATTTATGTACTGAAATATGATCTAGCTTATTCCTGACTGTGCATAGTTTCTGTGGAGTCATTGTGTCAAGCGTCTTGAATTTCAGTCAAACAACATTTAAAAAAAAAAAAAAAATCAATTCCAGTACTCGAGACATGTGAGTAATCTTCCCTTTACATTTTGCGAGCTTGCTAGTGTGCTGTGCGCATTAGCTGATAGATAGAATGCTTGTTTCCCACCTTAAACTTTAAAATGCACCACTTCCAAATTAAAGCATTCCATTTGTGTCACCACAGCTTTCTAGTTAGATTAAACTCGTAGGAATATATTTAAAAGATACGACGGTGTATTGTTTAAATTTACTTGCCTTCCTTTTTTCTGTACATACGTTAAGAAACCATCTATAGCATAACGTGCTGTGCAGTCCAAGCTGTCTTTCTATCCATTTATTGAATAGTATCATAAAATAGCAAAGGAACACTGTAAAAGTCCTACATAAACTTCTTTCATGAGTTGACGAGAATACAAGTTAGCGACATAACTGTACATGTCCAACACGTTTCCTCAATTCCTTAAAGGGACAGTAGTTCTTTTAAATGATATACTTAGTTGAACATGCATTGTTTTAAAGGATTGAATAGTAAGGAAATTTCAAGTTTAATGAATGTGTTTAGTTTATTAACTGACAACACATACAATTATTGGTCTTTATACACAAATAATTCAACTAGGGAACCTAGATGAAAAGACATAAAACGAACAAGGTATATGCATCTGGAATCATTTAGACATAGAGAGTGAAGTTGAACCACTTAACATCAGCCCCATTTATTAGATATATTTAAAGTTTCTCATGATTATGCACAACTTAGTTAATAAATAAATAAGAATGAGCCCTTAGGATGCCTGTGTGTTATCATAGTCAATAAAGTATCAAGGAATGATTTGTTAGGAATTGAAAAATAACTACATGACTAGATGGGAAAAGAATCTGTAAGGTATTAGCTGGTACTTGGCCTTCTATTAAGGCATATATTATGAGAAACTTTACACCAGAAATATTAAACTATATCTTGACACTGCAGATGTAGGGTGCAAACAATGAATAGTCCTTAACATATTACTTAATTTAGACAGCCATACTAAGCTTCAGGACTGCACACCTAATGGAATTTTCCTCTGCTGAGAATAGACTAGGTTGTAAAGTCACCATTACTAGGAACTTGACAGAATGGATATCTTACCTACCTTTTAATAGTTGTCATCATTTAAAGTTCACTTACTGTCAATACTCAGTTATTGTGATGCAGCATTAAATTGTATTGATTTTTTGAATTGATATTGTATGTCTGTGAACCAATAACCTGTGACTTCCACCTATTTTGGATAGAAATTCTTACATTTTATCACATGTAATAACCTATTTAAGGTTCACTTCAAATTAACGACAAACTAGTTCTCCATTGCAGTACAGGGTAATGTAATAACTATGATGTAAAGTTCTGTTACATGCAACTTCTTTGTACAGCATTGCTCTAGGTAGCATTTGTATATACCTTGGTGTTTCTATATACATAGAATACTATGATTCCTGTTCTTAAACTATCTCACTAGAGTGAATGTAGACTATAGAAACTGGTTTGATTCACTGTTAATGGGGAAAGTGACTACAGTATTTCCTTATTTCAAATTGTGTTGTATAAAGTAAGAATTGTGTGAAAACTCATATTCATCATTGTACTGGATATGTCATAGTCAGTAGCAGTTATCATTTCTAAATATCATTCAGAAATGATCCTTTAAAAAAATGAAAAACACAATTTAGTAACACACAATTCTTGAACACTTTAGACAAACATTCCAGTGGAAGTGGGCTTTGGAAAAAGCAGTTCCCTTATCTTGGATCTGATTGTGGTAATAAGTAAATACCACATACAATGTAAATTGTGACAACCTTTTAATGTAAGAATTCTATATTAAGTGTTATTACATAACAAGCATATATTCTTGTGTGTCATTGATCAATCTAGTTGGATATGCTTGGATTGATTTACTTTATAATCTCCAGAGTAACATACAATGGAGCCTCTAACCTGTCATTAATGTTTGGTTCATATTTAGTAATGAGGGTTAATCTGATTGAACCCTTTAGTTCTCTCAGATTGGGAACGTTATTCATTCTATGTTTGTTAAAAGGTTATTTTAAGCTTCTGTTTGTACACATGTATGACATTATCTACTGTACACATGTTTATTTTTTCTTTTGGCCTCTTTTAAGTTCTAAATTTTATAATTCAAAAGGAATCAATAATCTTTTTATTAGACAATAAATGCATGGAAGTTACACAGCAAATACATAACAAAATATCTTGTCACTATATCCAGTAAAATGCTCTTCAATAATAAATTAATAGGATGGATATAGTGCTACTCTCTTTAAAAGTAAATGGTTTAAATAACCCAAGGAAAAGATCCAACTTACTTAAATATCTAAAAGTAAATAAAGAGCAAGTGGCATTTTTGCAGGAAACTCACTTTAAAGCTAATGATAACTTCATTTGGAATCCAAATGAATTCCTAAGGTTATCTAACTCATCATATAGTAAAAAAAAACAGAAGAGTATTAATATTATGGAAGAAAAATGTTACCAATCCTCAAGTTATTTATAACTATGAAGATAAAGATGGTCTTTTATCAATTGTAATAATAAGATTTAGTAAAAGAATTTGGACCTTGGTGAATTTATATTGGTTTCCGGGTATAGGAGTAGGAACAGTTAAAAAGCACATAGATCTTGTTAATAAAACTTCGAAAGGCAATTTAATTTTGGGAAAGGATTTTAATTGTATCTTAGACAGACAGGAGACCACTAATAAAAGACCTTTCTGTATTACTTCTACAGGGAGAACTCTTAAAAAATGGATAGATAGTTTGCAATTATTAGACTCATTTAGTCTTAAAAAAGAAAATTCATTATTATTTTCTCATAGCGACTATAGATTCAATACCCAAACAAGAATTGATAAAATATTTGTATCCCAAGATTTAAAAATGAAAATATCACATTCTTCTATAATCCCCTGCCCCTTATCTGACCATAACTCACTCATTCTTAAAATTCAAATGGATTTTAATAGATTGACATTTACCAAAAGAATTCCGGCATATTTCACTAAATTAAAAGAGTTTAAACCATGGTTGGACTTGGAAATACAATACTTCTTAGATACAAATTATACTAGTGACATAAATATAGTTATTTTATGGGATTCCCTAAAGGCATATCTTCATGACAAAATTATTTCTTGGTGTAACAATAAAATAAAGGAATGGGAATCAGATCTAGTTAATATCCAAAAACAAATTATAGAAACTAACCTAAAGGATGTGAAAGATCCAGCTGCAAAAAAAAAAAAAAAAGAAAAGAAATTGGGGAATTATATAAAAATACAATGATATCTTATTGCATAAAACCAATTTGGCTTTGGAAAAATTAAAATTAAATTCTTACTCTGTCTCCCCCAAATATATGCATAATTTAGCAATGAGATTAAAAAGGCATTCCTATGGAAACAATATTACAAATATAATTCATGAAGAGAAAAACAATAAAAATGTTTCAGATATGTGACATTTTGGAATCCTTTAAATTTAATTTTACAAAACACTACAATAATAATGATTCTCATCATAACAATATAGACTTGTGCCCGGATTCCTCAAATTTAAACAAAATACCAGAGAGCTTAAGCATAAACATTCAAAAACAAATTACTCTAAAAGAAATTAATGAAAAAATTAAAGAAAGTAAAAATAACAAAGCCCCAGGTTTAGATGGAATCATTATAGAAATTTGCAAGTTATTTCCAGCTGCTGTCATATCAATAATGCAAAAAGCACTAAATGAAACTTATTCACAAGGCACAATTCCACCTTCATGGAGATATTCATTGATTACACCTATTCTAAAGGAAAACAAGAATCCCAACTCATATAGACCTCCTTAATAATGACTATAAAATTCTTATGTCTATTCTGGTTAATAGAATGAAAAAATCTCTAATTCCTGTCATAAGTGATGATCAAAAGGGTTTTATTCATAATAGACACACCCATGATAACATACAAAGAATTTTAACCATTGCAGACTTTTTAAACAGAGACAAATATGAAGCTCTAATAGTCACATTAGACAATGAAAAAGTATTTGATTCACTAAATTGGAATTATCTCTTTAAAATTCTACAAATTTATGATTTCCCTATACAATTCATTACTTTAATAAAGAATATTTATAAAGACAATTTGGCCTATGTAAAATTAGGCCCATTCACATCAGAAGCAATTAAAATTACTAAGGGTACCAAACAGGGATGCCCCATGTCTCCAATGTTGTTTGCACTAGCAATTGAACTTTTTTCCTCAGCAATTCATTTTAACCCCAAAATTAAAGGCATTCACATTTTAAATCAATTTAATTCCAAAATAATGCTCTTTGCCAATGATATTCTACTCACCTTATCAAACTCAGATGAGTCACTACGTGAATTAAATTCATTAGATGAAAAATTCTATCATATCTCAGGTTTAAGAGTTAATAGTTATAAGTCAAACCATATATTGTTAAATAAAAAAGCAACTCTAATACTAACATAAATCAAATAATTGGAAAACAGGTGTCCTCTTTAAATTATCTAGGGATTGTTTTATGCGAAACGTTAGAATTAAGTCTATCTACAAACTACAATAATATTGTGGATACCCTTAAATCACTAGTGGGGAATTTGAATAAACTATATTTAACATTTGAAGATAGATTGCAGCTAATAAAGATGGTCCTTCTTCCAAAAGTAAATTACATTGCACTATCCCTATAATTCCTTGTAAAAAAATCTTAAAAGAATTGAATAAAATCCTTATAAACTTCCTTTGGTACCCAAAAAGAACAGTATAGCTTTTCTAAACCATATTAGGCCTTGGGAAATAGGCAGAATTAACTTTCCTGATTTAGAATCTTATATTAAAGCATCCATTTTCAAAACGGTAATAAATTGGTTAGATTCAAAATTCTTCTCCGCATGGAAAACTTTACATACTGCTATATTCCTTAAAGAAAGTAAATTAACAAAAAACATACAACTAAATGAACAAAATAATAAACTTTGGCATATTATTTGTATGAACTTGCAATATAATTCTTCCAAACCTACCAATCTAAACTATATAAATTATATTTACAACACTTTCCTGAGCTTTGTAAACAATAATATTGACATTAAATTATGGTTTCAGTTATTAACTCCCTTCAAAATTACTAAAAAACGTTTTCAATAACATTCCTATAAATACTCTTAATTCATGGAAAGTAAAAAACTTTACATGCTAGTACACATGTATAAAGAACCTGATAGTTTTGGATGTAAATCAGTTAATTAACACATTTAATTTATCAAACTTTGATTGGTTAGCTTTTAACAGTTTAATACCCTATGCACAAGACTTATGTAGAACAATAAATAATTCTTATTTTAAATCCATACCTAAATTTATATTTTGCTTACATGAAGTAATATATAAAGACTTTAATTGGACAAATTTAACTTCAAAGTTATATAAAATCATTATTAATTACAAAATAAATTTTAACCAGAAAGTCTGGAATTTTATTACTAAAGAATATCTATTATTGTTATCAAATGAGACTAAGACTAAAACTGGTGTATTATATTCTATTAAGTTAACTTCAAATATACAAAGTTGGAAAATTTTTGCATGGAAGTTTCTACATAGGGCCTTTTATACCCCCATCAAAATAGCTACATTTAACAATTCTAATGAAATAATTTGTTGGGGTTCTCCGGTTCGATCCTCAGCTGGGGTGCCTTCTGTGCAGAGTCTGCATGTCCTCCCTGTGGTCATGTGGGTTTCCTCCGGGTGCTCTGGTTTCCTCCTACATCCCAAAGACATGCTGTAGGTGGATTGGACACTCCAAATTGGCCCTAGGTGTGAGCTTCCGTGGAAGGCTGGCCACCGGGCTGGCAACTTGACACTGTAAAACTCCACTGCCAATCATAAGTGGACAGGTGATCCACTGTGGTGACTCCTAACTGGGAAAAGCCGAAAGAAGAAGAAGAAGAATGAAATAATTTGTTGGAGGTGTTCTTCAAAATGTAATGTTGATTGGTCTCATATTATGTATGAATGTTCCCACATTAAGAAATTCTGGGAAGATGTTGATGAATTTCTGCAAGCCATTTTTACTGATTCTTTCATTTTGTCAAAGTCACTAATTCTTCTGAATATAAATGAAACCATTGTTATTAAGAGCAAAGATCTTTATCTTCTTTGGACTATAATGGCAGTCACAAAAAAGTGTATCACAAGGAAATGGAAGTCCTCTATCATCGCAACATTTGTGGATTTTCAAATTCTACTGAAAGATGTAGCACTGTTGGAAATCAAAGTCAAGGAAATGAGAATCTTTCCTAGGAAATGGATTAATAATCCTTGGGAGAAAGTTATTTCCCTTATTGAGCCACTTAAAACAGACACAACTTTACCTTCATAAGAGGAGAAGAAGCAAAAAGTAATTTTTTTTTCTTTTCTTTTCTTTTTTTAATAACGTGTAATATTTCTCTGTGTATCTACGATTATGTTCCTTTTGTCATTATTTGATTTGAGGCCATTCTACATTTTGTAAATAGTTCATTCAATTTATTCTTACTTGATCTGTAAAGTTTATTAATTATTGGTTTGAAAAAATTGAATGCAATTACTTGAATAAGATATGAAGGCTGGCACTGGCCCATCAAGCACTGGAGGCTAGTACTTTAATGGGAATCACTTATATGGGTCTTCCACGGCTCACTCAGGTGTCATTGCTGCTAGCCCAATTTCCAGGTATGATGGGCTGCTCTCTTTAGCTACCTAGTGAGGCCAAACCTCTTCAGTCTCAGTAAACTGCTGGCGTGTTGATGGGTCATTCTCTGTAGTGGACATGTCTCCTAAAACAGCCAAGCCCTTTTCTTTTTAAAAGACTACCATATCAGCAACTCTTCATCAAATCTGTTAGAGAGACGTATTCCATCCATTTGCAGAATTCACATCCCGCATCAATCCATGGCAAATCTGATCCCAATAATACATGTCTGCAGCACCTTTGTCCAGAAGGAGCATGCCATGTGTGAAAAAGGCATGAAGCAGCACTTCATTCTCCTGACTCGAGACCATTTCCAACTGTAATCACCCTTCAGTGACAAGCCAGTAAAAGTATACTTCTACGTAAAAAATGTCAGCCAGCTGTGGATGCCCATACCAAAGACTGCAGCACATTTATGCTACCAGTTAACAGCAGGAGTTAGTGTTGTGCATAGCCTCCACCCACAACCTGGGATATTGTAGCCATGGCCAAAGCCTCCATCCACAAATCTGTATACTGTAGCCATGGTCAAAGCCCCCATCCACAAATATGGGCACCATAGCCATGGTCACAGCCTTATTCTCTTTAGTCACTTAATTTTCAGCTTCAGTTAATGCTATGCACAATCTATCCCCCACCCCCAAGTTTTCATACTGAAGCCACACCTCAATATTTAGCCATGAAACCTCATACTCTTTGCAACATGTCTTGCACAGGCAGATTGTGCAGTGCCTTGCCAGTATCACATGCCCCCAGATCATGACATTAGTTTCACTGTCAGTGACATCCACCCCAAAGTCTGCTATTCTTCCCAAAGCATTACACCAGGTAGCACCTCTTCCTTAACTCTGGGAAGCTCCAAGTCTACAGAAACTTAAGCACAATTTCAATGTTCCACTGCTGAAGAGAAATGAATGAGTGGTGCTGTGTAAAATGGCACCAATGCTTTACATTACACTAACTGGATCCATTTAGCACAGTAGCTGTTGTAATAAAGCTATTTATTAGCACTGAATTTGAACAGCTACCATTGCACATTGTTTCCCTAAACATGTTAGCACTAGCCATGCACAGTACAGAGACCCCAAAGCATGTGACCAGTATTCTCATGTATACATGTAAATGGCCATATCATCACTATACCCCTGCTATATCCTTTCATAGCACCTTGGTGCAGTACTTTGGTCATATCATAATACCATGCACTATATTACATTGCACATGATCCAGAAATGTCAATGCATGTTAATGGGACTAAAGTTTTGTCCCTAGAGTAGACCAGAGCAACTGGCCATGTCTGCTTTAGTATGATAAGCCAAGGAAAGCAGGATTTTCCTGTTCTTCCTGCCCGGGAAATTTAGGGAGCTCCTGCAGGAAAAGTGTGTTGACCCTCTGTAAAAGGTAGGGCATGAGTTTGATAGGATAGTGAGTGATGCATCACCCATTCTGTAAGCTGTGCCACCCTTGGTACAATGATTTGAGATGGTGCCACCCTGATTTGCTTTGACAGTGGGAGGCAAAGGTTCAGGAAAGGGAGCTTGAAATGCACAGAAAGCATCTTTTCTGTAGTATTTTCTTTTATTATCGTTACTGTTGCACATGTGTTTTTATGAGTATGTACTTTATTTTCCAATAAGAAAGTGACAGGAAAAAAGGACAGCTAAACAAGAATGGGTGCCACAAAAGGCATGAAGCACTTTTCCCAGTAGCAGGGTGTACAGAATGTCAGGGCCAGTCCCCTGCACAAATGGAATTGTGTTTGTAGTGTATGAGTCTATTCGGTTTTTGCATTGTGTTGTCCATCTACAAATCCAGCTGCAGAAGAGGCTGTGGTCATGTCTGACTCCACTAGCCAATTCTGATGCTGGGCTACCAGGGGCTATCAGGTCTGCCTCCTAGAGTGGGGCAATGGTTCTCTTTGGCTTTGCAAGTTCAGTAGCAGCTGTCATAGGTGTACCAACTGGCAGAGACAAGAGAGCTTCACTTTGAGGAAGGAACAAGGGAGAAACACATTCATTAAGACCTGGTGAAGACTGGAGTTTAGGACAGCAACCAGGGTTTGCGAACAGATAGGACTAGGTGATGTTTCCAACATGAATAGGGACAGAGACGCATCTAGGGTCACATCTCACAGTTGTATTAGTTTCCAAAGATGACACTGTTATGCAAGAATAAGGCCCTTCTGCAACAAAATCAAGTGATCCTCTGTGAGGATTGCTCATGGCGCCTGGCATCACTGTCCTCTCTTATATCTCACTGTCGCGAGCCTGGTCAGCAGGTGACCCCCAGCTCAGAGGCGTTAAATACCAGGATCACCTTGCAAACATAGATGAAAAGATTGTCAAAAAGCAATGAGCCATGCAAGTCCTGACCCCACTGCAAAAAAAAAATATATATATATACAGGGCTGAGACATTTTTATTTAAACTGAAATATACTGTGGATGATTGTATCCACAAAAGGTCTAAAAGGTCAGTTTTCTGTTAAAGGGAAAATTTTTAGTAATCTGCAAGATTTCAAATGTTTTAGTAGTGCATAAAAGTAATAATTGTAATGCCATAATGCATGATATAAACAAGAACTGTAATTGTCTTAAATATATAAAAAGACCAGTCCATTTTTTCTGACTGACACTATACAGCTTGGACCACAACTCTCATGTGATAAGTCCCTGAAAGTGACGGCTCCAGTACACATATACCCAATGTATAGATAGAGAATATACAGTTTATAGGTTAAACACTACACACACTTAAGAATCAGTGAAAGGTTTTCTAGCAGGGAGCCAAGCTGCCAAAATCCCTACTGCATTATTATCACTCTGATATCGCCTAGTTTAGAGAAAAAAACAATCAGTAGCATACACTAAAAATGGTTTTGCTGTTTCTCTGACAGGCTGCAAGCTCATAAAATATCATCATCATTTCAAGCACATCACATTGCTCTTACGTGGAGTGGGCAAAAAAATATGAGCAGGTACTCCCTCTATCAATACAGCTTCAGAATTGTGCTAACAGCAATCTTATTTCAAACACATGTGAATAAAAAGTTTGACATATATGTGTACATAATAGTTCAGCGATAAATACAAAAACAAAACAGGTTGGAATTACAGTCCAGCACATTAACACATCTCAGTGCTAATGCAACACAGGCAGACAACACAATGCTACTAAATAAACATGAATGGTAAATACATCAAAGACAGTATTATAGTGTCAGGTGCATACTAATAATTGTTAGTGAAGTTTATAATGACCTGCCAGTTTGGAGGACAACAAGACTCACATGAAGGAAAAATGTGCGGCAGACTTATTTCAGCAACTTCAATCACTTTCTGCAAACACAGATGCAGCAAATGCATAGGACATCACCCACAAGAGATGCACAGAGGTCTGCATTAGTGTGCTAAGAAATACCATGAATATTTCATTTTTTTAATTCTCCCTGTAATTGAATTGTTAGAATAACATTAGTGAGCAGGTTTAGTTATGCTGCAGCAGGCATCTACACCTGTACCCTACTGCACTCATTACCACTGGCAGAGGAAGGCAACCCACTGACCCAGAACAGACAACTCATCTGTAACCATGCAATTTTAGGCAGACTTCACACCACTGAAGGCCTCCACAGGGTATCCATCCTAGAAAACCTAGTCATGCCTTAAAGTGACAGCCCACTTTCAATGTAACATAGTTACCTCTGGCACCCACATAAGCCTTTATAATGTGCACTGTCTTTCCCTCATAGGTGTGTCCATGTCTTCCAAAGGGAACAGAATGCCAAAGTTGGACAAGTTCAGCCCTACGCCGACATACTTCTAGAGACATTCAGGACATGTGGACAGTGCCGGTTCAGAAGAAGGAGTGCACACAAGCCTATATGGGAACATGTCTGGGAAGCAGTGGCACACTATGGGCAGAAGAAGCACACTATACATCAGTTTCAGAAGTGTGTAAATGACATCATATGAAGAGTCTCAAAGAATGCATGGAATATAGCAGTAGAATAGAGGGAGATGGAGGTTATCACCTATGAAGTTCCATACTTACCAAGGAGGAATCATTTCTGACAGCCCTGCATGGGATTGCTAAGAAAACAGCATCATACCCAGAGGTATTCATCAGATGCCACATATCTTTTATGGAGACCAGGTTGTTATCTACACATACCTCAGGGGACATACTGGAATTGTGAGTATACCCCCATAACCCCACAACAGCAGTGTTTGCACAAACCATTGCCTCTGTCCATCATAGCGATATCAGACATACTGATATGATGACACTCTGCTTCAGATAGGTGTTAGATATTGGGCTATGGGACTGTAAGTGCCACTTTCATGTGCATCATGGGGCATGGGGCTTAAAGGATGGCCATTATCCCCAGTTTACATGCATTTCTATCCAAAGAACACCAGCAGGGTCTGAAGCCAGTACACCTGTAGGGACCTGATGATAAAACCAATGCAAAAATATCGAGTCAAAGTCCAAGGACACATTAACACTATTCATCTCATTCCTTGCTGAGATGACAGTGAAACCTCACCAACATAAAACAAATGAACTGTACAGTGTGGCCTACTGACTTCCCACTCTGGGGAGACCTTCACTTTGCTGATGCCATGTCTGCCATGAATGGTGACACAGCAGGGCAGGACCAGCACAGAGTATCTGACAGACAGATACCCAATGTATTATGAGCCAGTAGCGTGTCCACTCTCTCTCATACAGCCACTGACATGGATGTCACTGTTGTCCTCAACCAACAGTTGTGCAAGGTGGTACTACAATCACACATGCAGAAATGGAGATGGATGGCATTGTGCAAGGCCTTTGGAGACAGTAGAGGCCAGAGAGGATGTTAGGATTGGCCTTGTGCACTCTGGGGTGTGACACATCACTGTCATGGCCAACTCCATAAAAATGTTAGCCAGTGCTGCCATCAGTATCTGTAGACCCTAGTACTGCCTGTGGATGTAGGTGGGTGCATACTATTCATGGATGCATAGGTTGACCATCTCACACTAAAGTCTACCATTCCATGGCTGAAGTACCACCATACTCACAGCAACAGAGGGCTCAGGGCTAGTCTGTGAAGGTCACTTCCAGCATGAGCACTATATTGATCCTGTTCCACCACCTATGCCACAGCTGTACTGTGGGGCATCTGAGCTTGCACACCCTTCATGGCACCAAGCCCATGTTTAGTGGTCCACATGTCTCTCCCACAATTCCACATCACAATTGCCCTACTGTGTGTTTCCATAGCGGTATCCTCATATTCACTACTGAGGTGATTATATTTGACACGGATACTTGGATTACCCATGACCTCTGTTTTGACCTACACTGACCTGTGGTCCTCCACTTCCTGTCAGCATGGACTGCCATAGCTCTACTTGATCCTAGGTATCTTTAAAAACAATGGTGGCTGTAACCCACACCATCATCATTCTGTGTGGTGCATGTGGAGATATCTGATGCACAGTATGACTTAAGCTTGTACAGCCCAGCATAGGGGTTCTCATGCATGCATGATTTTGTTCTGTGTGACACTGTACCATCACAGTGTACATGTCAGGACTTAATGATTTGGACAAGACACTGCTGCTTTGCCAGTGCAGAACTATGTCAGCAGTGATGTTTTACAGCTGTGGCAGATTGATCACTGTCATCTGTGGGTACTCAGATGCTAACAGCATGTCTTAATGCTGCTAGACTGCTGGAATGTCACAGAGATGCTTGGTCTGCCCAATGGCAGTGAATCATACTGAGCAATATGTAGCATGCTACAGATACCTGGCAGACTGTAGCAGCTATATGCTGCAGTACCCATCAAGAAAAGGTCACAGAAGAACTGTAATGTCAGCAGGTGAAACACATTCTGGACTACATTTCTGGTTTCAGGGTCAGAGATTTTAAACTGACACTCCGAAATAAAGTACAGTTGTCCTTTTCTTGACTTTTGCAGTATTCCTTATTGTAGGGATCCCCTGCCTAGGGCAGCCTGACATCCAGTCAGTATACCAAAGCCTTAGGTTGTAACAAGGATGTTGTACATCATGTGTATTCACACCATACATGGCATAGGGCATAAAGGTAACAAAAGGATGTACCATGCTCAGAACTGAAATGCCCCAGGGGGAACAACAGTCCAAGGAGAAAGGAACATGTGCATCCAGAAGGAGAGAGAAACGGGAAGGAGAGAGGGAACAAATACTGTAATAGTGAAGAGAAGGACATCTACTGTTATGGTAAGATTTTACAAAACTGTACTATGTCCTTCTATATCACTGTTGCAGTATTCCTTACAGTAGGGAAGAGTACAAAAGTTCAGGAGGAAAGGTGGGAGGTGGAAGTTCCAGCAGAATCTTCAAGAAAGCCATGCAGGATAGCCCTGGTAAATTCAGCTCTAGCCCTGGAAAACACATTCAACTTATAGTGCTGGTAAAAGTATACACTGAAGTTCAAATAGCTGCCTCAAGGATGATGCTGGCTTCCAATCCTTTGAAAAATTCACCAGAAGAAGCCACAGCCCTGGTAGAAAGAGCCTTAACATAAAAAGAAAGGCTTTTGCCATGAAAAGACTAATAAAAGGAAATGGTCTTAGATATCCATGAAAAAAATAATAATTTGCTTAGAAACAGCCAAACCCAAAGACCTATGAAGAAAGGAAATAAAAAGTTGCTCAGATTTACAAATAGTTTTAGTTTTATTTAAATAACATCTGAGCTGTCTATGCAAATCAAAGGTGTGAAGAACCTTCTCATTAGCAGGCTGCAGACAAGAGGAAAAGGTGGGCAAGTGAACAGACGGACTATGAAACAACTCATTAACCACCTTGGGCATAAAAGAAGGATTAGTATGAAGAGAGAACCAGTCCTTATGAAAAACTACAAAACAGCCATAAGGGCCTGCAGCCCAGACACTCGTATGGCAGATGTAAGGGCCAAAACAACAGTCTTCCAAGAACAATACTGTAAAGAAGCTGAAGCTGCAGACTCAAAAGGAGCCAGAGTCAAGTTTCCAAAGACAAAATTTAGGTCCCAGGAAGGAAGAATATGATTCTTGGGGGCCTAATATGAAGGACACTTTTAAGGAATTGTTTGACCTCAAATCTAAAAGCCAAAGGAGAGTTAAAGGCAGACAAGCAGCAATGGCTGACATGTTGGGCTTAACAGAAGAGTATGCCAACCCAGCATTGAGCAAGTCTCTCAAATAAGAGAGAACCAACGGAACTTCCACAGAAAGTGAATCCAGGTTTCATGCAAGACATCAAACAGAAATGTTTTTTTCCATTTGAACAAATAAGATTTCCTGGTAGTGGGTTTTCTGGCCTCTTGCAAAACCCAAAGCATGTCCTCACAAAAAAGGTGTCTAAACAGGATCAAATCCCCTATCACCCACAGAGTGGACAAGTGGGGATGGATGAGAGATCCCTTGTCCTGTGTGAGTAGGTCCAACCTGTGAGGCAACTTGTCATGATTGCCCTTGGCTAAATATTGAAGAACAGGGAACCAATGCTGTCTGCGGCAAGAGAGAGTCACCAACAAGATTGTGGAAGAGTCTTTTTCTTTGTTGAACAAAACTGTTGCTATGAGATTAAGGGGAGTGTAGGCATAAAGAAACATCTGCTGGTAGAAAAGGGAGAGAGTTGTCTGTTCAGCGGTGAAGCAAAAAGATCTACCTGAGGAGTACCCCAGTAGTGGAAAATGTCCAGAAACACATCTCTGTGGAGCATCCACTCATGAATCTGTGTTATGGACCTGCTCAGAGATTCTGCCAAAATGTTCTGATCTGAATGAATATAAACAACCTGAAGAGTCAGCTGATACTGGACAGCTAGGTCTCAAACCTGAACAGCTAGCCTGCACAAGAGGTAAGACCGTGCCACCCCCCCCCCCACTTGTTGATGTACCAGATCACTGTGGTATTGTCTGTGAAGATTTTGAGGGGCCCCTGGAAGAAAAAGAGAGTGGAAGGCCTGAAGATCCAGGAGAAGAGCTCTCATCTCTAATATTGATATGGTCCTTACTTTGATGAAGAGACCAAAGTCCCTGATCCTTTAGAGGGCTGAAGGAAGCTCCCCACCTACGTCTGAGGCATCTGAAAAGATTTCTTGAGCAGGGACTGGAGGCTGAAAAGGAAGTCCTGGGTTGAGGGACATTTGATGACTCCACCACTAAAGCTCTAACTTGAGACATGAGAGAAAAGGAACTGGAAAGTCTAACGGATGAGAATGTTGAAGCCAGACTAACTTTAGGAACCACTGAAACTTTCTCATATGAAGTCTGGCCAGAAGAAGCACAGAAACTGGTGGTAGCCATGTAACCCAGAGTCCTTAGAAACTTTCTGACTGTAATGGAGGCCAGAGGAAGAAGGGATTGAAAGAATGTAATCAGAGTCAAAGCCTTAGGAGGAAGAGGAGATGCCGCACTGGAATGGTCTGGAGCCTACACCCAAGAAAAACATGATCCTGAGAAGGATCAGGAATGATTTTTGGAAGTTTGCTGTAAACCCTAGGCTTTGCAGGAGACACATAGCAAAGTGAAGATGCCGAAGCGAAATCTCTGGAGAGGAAGCATGAATGAGCAGGTCATCCAGATAAGGAAAGATCTGTATTCTCCTCAACCTGCAAAAAGCAATCATAGGAGCAAGGCATTTGGTAAAGACTCTTAGGTTGGTACTAAGCTATCAGCCCTAGCCATATCAATACATACAATATCATATACAAGCCTAGCCATAACAATTCCCTGGCTATTTCTTCTCACACTATTTACTTCCCTGGACCTCTGTCTAGCAGGGCAAATGACATGATCCCCGGGGTGAATTTCCTTTCTCCCATTCAATCATCAAGATTCCTTTTGAAGAGGGCCAGAGAGGCACTCTGCTCGACATGTATGGGCAATCTATTCCAGAGTCTGGGGAGTCTCTGGGTCAGGAACCTATCCCTCCAGCATGTTTTGTTTATTGTGATGACAAGGTTTAGATCCCTGGAGCATGTGGCTCTGAGTGATTGGGATTTCTTTAAGTGTAGCATGTTCAACAGCTCTGGGTTTGACATGGCCTTGTATGTTAAGCAGAGATCGCCTCTGAGTAGACTATATGCGACAGAGTATAGCTGGAGTTTTTTAAGGTGGTCAGCATAGGGCATCTGCTTTAGGCCTGTGATTCTTTTAGTGAGGTATTTCTGCGGCCTTTCCAGTTGTTGCAGATGTCTTGAGAGGTACATACCAAACGGGGCGTTGTATTCTATAATGGGTCTAATGAGGGATGAGTACAGTGGGACAATGACCTCCTTTTTTCTGGATGAAAGGCCCTTAGTGATGAGGTGTGCCACATAGAAGGATTTCCTGACTGTTGTGGCGATGTGGTTATCAAAGGTGAGACCACTGTCCACCTGTGTCCCTAAGTCTCTTATCACACTTTCGGTGTTTAGTGTACTGCCCCCTATATGGTAATTCACGGATACATGTTTTATCCCAAAGGGGATAAAATTGGAGCAGTAGAGACCACAGGGCAAAACAAAGAACTGAAAATGCACGGAAGCTGCAGAGAAATGTAAAAATTTCCTGAAAAGGGTAAGAATAGTAATATGGAGATATGCATCCTTGAGATCCAGAGAGACTAAGAAAGTCTGAGAAAGAAGAAAAGGAAAAAGGTTTGAAGGGATAACATTCAAAAGGAAGGAAGGAACCTTACTTTTAAAGTAAATAGCACATTAAAATGCATTTGTAGTTTTAACTGTTTTGAAAGAAATGTTTTTTTATGACAACTGAAATGAACATCTAAAGCTTAAACTTTTCAAAGCCATTTAATGTTGACACATTCATTTCAATGTGCTATTTACTTTAAAAGTATATGCATTACTATAAGTAATTGAGTGTGTTCTGAAGAAGTTCTGTTTTGATACAAATAAAAGAACAAAAGTGCTCAGCTTTAAATTGTGCAGTGGTTTTGTCACTATAACTGCAGTTTGTTGTTCAAACTTCTGCTGTTTCTAAGTTTTTCCATAATACTGGACAACTAGCATGTCCAGGAGAGAAGCCGGGGCAATCCCTGGCAGAAATGTATGGTTTCCCATCCAGTCATCCAGGTTGCATTTAAACAGGGTCATGGAGATGCTCTGCTTGATATGGATTGAAAGCCTACTGCAGAGGAGTGGCAACCTCTGAGAGATTTATCTGTCTATCCAGCAGGTCTTGTTTATGTCACAGGCTAGACTGAGGTCCCTGGAATGGGTGACTAGTCCCATTTGACTTATGGATGTGCAGCATTTCCATTAGATTTGGGTCACAGATAGCCCAGAAAATCAGACATAAGTTGCCTGTAAGTAGTCTATATGCTACTGAGTACAGTGACAGCAACTTCAGTCTGTCCTCATAAGACATGTGCTGGAGACTCTGAATTTTCTTAGTTAGAAATCTCTGAGGTCTCTTAAGTTGCTGCAGGTTTCTGGTATGATACATACCAAAGACAGCATTATATTCAGTAATATGCTGGATGAGGAACGGGTACAGGGGAGTTATAACCTTTTATGCTTTTGAGGAGATGCCTTTGCTAATCAGGTGGATGATGTAGAATGCCTTCCTCACCACAGCAGACACATGGTGGTCAAAGTTGAGGTCACAGTCAACTTGTATTTCCAGGTCTCTCACTACTCAACTGGCACTTAGGGTATTATTATTTATTTTACAATCAGCAGGGGCATTGTTTTTACCAAAAGGAATGATGATGCATTTTTTAGCATTTAGTTTAAGACCATGGCTTTGGCACCAATCATTGGTCTGTGCAAGGCCCTTTTCAAGTACTTTGACATTGCTAGGGCATTCCGAGGTAGCAACTAATTTGCAGTAATCCGCAAAAATTGGTTAGCTGCACTCCCTCCGTTTTGGCCTTGACTTCTGAGAAGTATATGCCAAACAAGAGGGGCCCTAATGACCTACCAAAAAATAATCTGATTATTTAACAAATATCACATGACTGGTTAAAATATTTGCTCTAAAAATGCTGCCATGATTTGGAGTTGTGCAGTATTCTAGAATTTTATTGTTCTCCTGCTACGAGTAGAAGTGTGCTGTTAAGTCAGTATACTTAACAATTATTTTCTAAATGACATACATTATAGTCTTATTTTGCACATCCCAAAAGCCTGGTACTTTAATTTGTGCTGCTATTGCCCTGGGTATATTTTTCTGTTTTTTTTTTTCTGTAAGTTCTAGTAATTCAATTTTTCAAAGTGAAAAAAAAAATTGTCAGAGGTGTAGCTAGGTTGGGGAGAAGGGGGCAGCCACCCCGGGTGTAAAATGTCACTAGACATGATCTTCATTCAATGTTTGAATGCCAGTAATGAATTTTCTGAAGCACTTCAGCACTCCATCCGCGGTTTAGTGCATTACTGGTATTCAGAAATGAATGCTGATAATGCATTCTCGGTCAGGGCTGAAGCATTCACTACTACCTGTTCCCTGTTAGCTATAACAAGCCACTTGTTAAATTTGAGAGGAAGGACCTTTTTTGATGCTTTGTCAATACCCACCCTCATGAAGTTCATCTTGCTTTCAGGAGGGCAAATCAGAGCAGGCCAGGAATAAATCTAAAGATATGCACCCATTTAACTGTCAAGTCTCAGCTTAAAGGATATGAGGGAGTCACTCTGTTTAACTTGTAAATGTACTTTGTTGCTGAGATGGGGTAAATGTTGGGTAATATATCTTTCCCTCAAGTATATTGTATTTATTTCATAGCAGATTTAAATTCTTAGTTGAGAGTGTGTGTCTTTTTGAGCTATAACAGATCAATGAGGGTTGGGTCCATATTGGCACAGAATGCAAAACATTGACTACCACACAGAAATTTATAATAGAGTATGTGGATAAGGCTTTAAGTATCTCCTGGTAACTAAACGTCATTGGACCAGTAATATCATGTAGTTAATCTCTGTAGCATTTGTAAATGCATGATGTGCATGATGTGTCTGGATATGTATATGCCAAAAGGGACATTATACTCTGCCTCACATGTACCGGGATTTTGTTCCACAGCATAGGGAGTCTTTGGGTGATGAATCTATCCCTCCAGCACGTCCTATTAATAGCCGTGTCAAGGTTTAAGTCTCCCGCCCTTGTGGCTCTGATGGATCTAGATTTTTTGAGGTGAAGCATATTCATCAAATCTGGGTTTGACATGGCCTTGTATGCTAGGCAAAGGTCACCTCTGAGCAAGCGTGGCGACTGAATAGAGCTGGAGTTCTTTCAGTCGGGCAGCATAGGACAGATTTTTGAGACCCTTTATCCTTTTGGTGAGGAACTTTTGTGGCCTCTCCAGCTGCTGCAAGTGTCGGGTCAGATACATTCCGAATGGGGCATTGTACTCAATCATTGGTCTGATGAGTGATGAGTAAAGGGAGACTATGACCTCCCTTGATCTAGATGAGAATCCCTTCATGATAAGGTGGGCAATGTAGAAGGTCTTCCTAACTACTTTAGCTACATGGGTGTCGAATGACAGACTACTATCAACCTGGGTCCCCAGGTCCCTGATAACTTCTTCTGTGCTCAGTGGATTGCCACCTATTTGGTAGCTAGGGGTAACCTTGTTTTTCACGAAGGGTATGACTATGCATTTTTTGGCATTTAACTTTAGGCCGTGGCTCTGGCACCAGTTATCCGTTTCTGTGAGACCCTTCTGAAGGATATCTGTGTCAGATGTGTTTTCTACTATGGCGCCCAGTTTGCAGTCATCTGCAAACTTTGTCAGCCATAACCCTCCTGTGTTTGCTTGTATTTCGGAAAAGTAGATGCCAAACAAGAGTGGGCCCAGGACTGAGCCCTGTGGGACACCACTTGTGACAGGCTTTGAGTCTGACATGGCGCCAGCAACTCTGACCCTGTGGGTTCTGTCACTCAGCCAGTTTGCAACCCATCTTGTGATGTATAGGTTGACATTTAAGCTGATGAGTTTTTCAATGATACCCGAGTGGGGTATTGTATCGAAGGCCTTAGCCAGATCGAGGTAGGCTGTATGGACTGCCTTTCCCTCATCAATGGCTTTGGTGACGGTTGACTTTAAAAGGCATGATCTGCCTTTGACAAAGCCAAACTGGGTTGGATCCAAAGTCTGCAAATTGCCTATGTCTTTATTTATGAGGTCCATTATGATCCTCTCCATGGCTTTGCAGATAAGGCTTGTCAAGCTAATGGGCCGGTAATTTCCAGGGTCGGTGGAGGCACCGCCTTTGTGAAGTGGTACCACAGTTGCAGTGCGCCACTCCCTGGGTACGTATCCAGAGGTAAGACTATGATTAAACAGCTGTCCTAGCTGTGGGTTTAATTCCTCATTGAGTTCATGGAGCACACAGCCGGGGACACCATCAGGTCCCATGGATGCTGTGTTTTTTGCTTTGGAGAGAGCAGTTCTCACTTGGGCACTGGAGATGTTTGGGGGGCTGCAATCGTTTGGTCTAGATATCTCTCCTTTTGGGGGGGAGGGGGGATTTGGCCAAGGTTGCTTACCAAGTGTGACAAAAGTGTAATTTTTGCAACTGATTTTAGCTGTTGTTTTCCACACTATTTGATTGCCAGGATAACTTCATACTATATTGACTACATACCATGCAGTGATTACATACCATGGGGTGGATTTGGTATAATGTTTAAGGTCTTTGTCTTGTAAATACAAGGCACAGGGTTTAATTCTGACCTCTGGCTGCTGAATAGGCTTAAAATGCCCCTTCTGGGCAGTTAGCCTAGTATTCACCTATAAACCTATGAATGATAACACCCAGCTTACAATCATAGGTAAAGTTAATTAGTTAGTTAGCCATAGGTCTATGTTTATGGTTTGGAGGACAGAGAACTAAATGCCAAAAAGGAGGAGTTACAGTGCTGAGCACAATATATAGCACTAGATGCTGTCTTGCTATCATAAGTGGCAAACACTATCTTAAATACGTAGGTTTTGTCTGTTACTATCCACCTTACCATCTAAGGGTTATAATTTGATTATTTTAGCTTATTTATATATAATACAGCATGACAGATGGTGTCAAATACCTTGGCCAAATCCAGACATGCTGTATGCATTGGATGACTACTATCCACCACCTCCACGATACTTTGGAAGAAGTTTACTAGGTTAGTTAGACATGATCGATTCTTGACAAAACAAAACTATTGAGAGTCTAATTGTATGAGGTTTTTCATATCACAGTTTATGAAGTCAGAAACAATGCATTCCATAGCTTTGCAAATTACGTTAGATAGGACTGATGGCTCTGTAGTAGTGCCTCCCAGAGGTAAAGTGGCCATTCTCCATACTTCTTGGGATATACCCTGTGGCTAAGTTTAAATAATACAGTTTCAGGATGGGGTTCTACTAGGATATGTTTGGCATCAGGTAAATTATCTCAGCCCATAGAATTATTTTGGCCAATGAGAGAACAGTTAATACACTTTTCTTGAAGAACTTGCAGAGTGCAATGGATTTGTACAATGATTTATTTTTCTGGGGCTAAGCTAAGTACCAAATGTATCCATCCAGGAACATATCTGCTATGTCTTTAAGGCCAGAGCGGGGGGGGGGGGGGGTCATTTTGGATCACTTCAGCAACACATAAATATTCAAAAATTCTTTCATTACAATATTTAGTTTGGATATTCTTTTCATAAAAGACATTGTGAGAAAAAAATGGTGAATGAAAGAAATAAACGAGACCAAGTGGGTCTTACCCCAATTTTGTTTTTAAAAAAGACAAGAACCTGAAGAACATTTTTAAAATATTTCCCTCCACGAAATACAAATGCAGGCATGAAAAAATGTGGGTGTTGCCTTATTGTAGATTTACACTTTAAGGTAGTACCTTTATCGTCAACAATACATTGCTAAAACCTAGAAACAAATTTAGCTGCAACTCTACCAGGGTTGTCTATTGTGCCCACTGTATCATTTATTCCAGGTTCTATATTGGAAAGACTGAGAGAAGATTACTGTACAGAAAATATGAGCACACATATGATTTAAAGACCAAAAAAGATACAAATGCCCTGGTCAAACATGTTGCAGAATACCCAGATCACACCTTCAAGTTTTCTGTCATTGAACAGATTCATATAAGTGAGAGAGGGGGTCCATGGTCATTGGTCTCGAAAAATGTGAACTCTACTGGCAGCTTAAGCTCAATGCCCTAAATTGGTCTGGTCTTAACGACCAGGCCTCAGTCTCCTGTCTACTAAAATTAAAGGCAATTGACAGATAGTATATTGGCACTTTGCATTTTCATATTTAAAATAAGAATATTATTTCACATTATTGTTTTATATAAAATATATTTGTCCAGTTTGTTTCACATAAAGTTTATATTGCACTTTATAAAATAAGCACTTTATATTTACATGTAGCATATATATTTTTTACAAAATTTTTTTTTCTGATTTTGTATTTATTATTAATTATATTGCTTCTAGTAATAACACACTATATGCCACTGTGTCCTCTAATTTTCTAACTACAGCATTGTCCCTTTAAATATTTTTGCTTCTGAACAGATGCTAGGCAATCATGTGACTACTTTAGTAACTTTGAAACTGGACTAAAAAAGGCCTGTTTTTTCAAATGGTTTTATCTGATGAAGTTTTCCAGTTTTAGAAGATGAAAGCGATTATCTTATAAATTTTATTTCTGCTTGTATCGATAAAAGCCAGTGGAATTTACTGTGACGGTTTTTCGGAGCATCTTTGGGGTTGTACCAGTGTTCTGTGCCACAAGATTAAACAAAGGTTATAGTGGCAAGCTATGTACTTATAAATGAATTGGTTCAACAATACAAATATTTATGGAGGCACTGTAAAATTAAGTATTTAGTTGTATGGATTAAAAAGATTTTAGTTATGGCAGCAAGAGTATGGGGGAAGAGCCTAAGTAAAAGATAATACAAACTCTGAGAAACTGAAAGCTCTTTATTATAAATATGGATAGTAAGATGCAAGCAGTATCTGCAAATGATCAGTTGTACTCATTTACTACCCAGTATTTACTACCCAGTAAACAAATGTTAAATGTTTGTATTCCATTTTGTTACATGTACCAGTCAGACATATTTTTACCAACCAGAGAATCTGTGGACAATAATTAATTAAGAGTTGAAGGAATTTATTTGGGAAGACAGAGGACAAGACTTAAGCTGGATAAGTTGATCCTCCCCATAAAACAAGGTGGTTTAGGATTACCTGATTTGAACGGATACTTTGAAGCTACACCTTTAAGGCTCGTATACATAACACACGCAGAAGGTTATAAACTGAAGTGGAAAGGGATGATAATGTAACAGGGAAAGTTCAAGAAATAAGTTAAGTAGGATTTTGGATGCAGATCCTTAAAGAGAATAAGAATAACCATACATGATATTATATTTATAAAGTAACAAAAAGTAATCCAAGAATTGAAGCAAGATGAGAATGGAGAAGGACGATTTTGCCAACAGGCAAGAGGGGCTGGAATGTTTCCACAGAAACTAGCAAATAAACAAAAGTATTATGAGCAAATAACTAGAGAAGGAAAGATAATAGAGTGGAATGAGGTCAAGCAGACAGCTAGACTGCAGGTTAGAGACTGCCTTCCCTACCGGGGGATTGATATCAGAATATACACAAAGGGAAAGATGTAATGGAATGGTAAGTGATAAAAAAACAGCTCTGGAAGAGATTTAGTTGAGCCTAGAACAGGAGCTGTTACTATAAAAGGGATAATTAATAAGGCATGTAGATATTGCATGGCAACTACAAGAATCAATCAGAGGAGATTAGAAAAGATTGTTAAGAGACTGAAAAGGCAGTTTACAAAGAACCAGTGGAGGAACATCTGTGTGGCTTCCAAGTAGGCAAGATAGTCTATAAGGTCAAGGGCTTTTTGCTTGGAAGAGTTTGCATAGCTATTTGTATACACCATGCAGACTTCAAATAATTTTTCCTCAGGTAGATATCAAATGCTAGAGGCATGAAGTGAAAAAGAGATGTATCTATACATTTTTTTTATTTTTGAAGTGTAACAAGTTGCCAGATTTTAAAAGCTTCTTGCATAGTACTTTCTAAGAAATGTATATCCAGAACAAAACCAGTGATGTAGATAATGAAAGAAGAAAAAAACTTCACGATAGATTAAAATCCACATGGCAAATTTATTACAATCCAAAATGCTCTAGCTAGTGCCTCAGCCAAATAATCTTCTTGGAGCCCATTAGGATTTTTGTTTTTCCAAAATTTGGGATTGTGTCTGTATCAGGAGTTACTGGGAGCATATTTGCAAAGATTACAGCTAGTCCACTTACTTTTTTGTGTTTTTTGTTGTGTCTAATATTATAATCAGGGAATAGTATTTCAACATCTTTTATTTCAGGTTTTAGCCATGTCTCTGTTGTGGCTAGTTTGTCTGGCTTGTGTTGGGTCATCCAGGCATGATATTCTGTGATTTTGCTACATATGCTTCTAATGTTTAGAGTGATTCTTCTTCTCTTTCGGCTGTTCCCGTTAGGGGTCGCCACAACGGATCATCTGTTTCCATTTCTTCCTGTCCTCTGCATATTGCTCAGTCACACAAACTGCCTGCATGTCCATAAACCTTATATATATATATATATATATATATATATATATATATATATATATATATATATATATATGCCTTCCTCTTTTCCTCTTACCTGGCAGCTTCATCCTTAGCATCTTTTTCCCAATATACCCAGCATCCCTCCTCATCACATGCCAAACCAACGCAATCTCGCCTCTCTGACTTTGTCTCCAAACCGTCCAACCTGAGCTGACCCTCTAATATACTGATTCCTAATCCTGTCCACCCTCGTCACACCCAGAGCAAATCTTAACATCTTTAACTCTGCCACGTCCAGCTCTGACTCCTACCTTTTTGTCAATGCCACTGTCTCCAACCCATACAACATAGCTGGTCTCACTACCTTTTTTTAGACCTTTCCTTTCACTCTTACTGGTACCCATCTGTCACAAATCACTCCTGACACTCTTCTCCACCCATTCCACCCTGTCGGTACTCTCTTCTTCACCTCTCTTCCACACTCACCATTATTCTGAACTGTTGATCCCAAGTACTTAAACTCATCCACCTTTGCCAGCTCTACTCCCTGCATCCTCACCATTCCTCTATCCTCTCTCTCATTCATACACACATATTCTGTCTTAGTCCTGCTGACCTTCATTTCTCTCCTCTCTAGAGCATATCTCCATCTCTCCAAGCCAAGGTCTCCTCAACCTGTTCCCTACTCTCACTACAGATCAGAATGTCATCTGCAAACATCATAGTCCATGGGGCCTCCTGTCTGATCTCGTTTGTCAACCTGTCCATCACCATTGCAAATAAGAAAGGGCTCAGAGCTGATCCTTGATGTAATCCCACCTCCACCTTAAACAGATCTGTCATTTCCACTGCAGACATATCCTGTACCACTCTTACATACTTTTCTGCCACTCCTGACTTCCTCATACAATACTACAACTCCTCTCTAGGCACCCTATCATATGCTTGCTTTCTCCAAGTCCACAAAGACACAATGCAACTCCATCTGACCTTCCCTATATTTCTCCATCAACAGTCTCAGAGCAAACATCACATTTGTATTGCTCTTTCCCGGCATGAAACCATACTGCCAATTGTTAATCATCACCTCCCTTCTTAACCTAGCTTCCACTACTCTTTCCCATAACTTCAAGCTGTGACTGATTAGTTTTATCCCTCTGTAGTTACTACAACTCTGCACATCACCCTTATTCTTAAAAATAGGTACCAAAACACTTTTTCTTCACTCCTCAGACATCCTCTGACTTTCCAAGATTTCTTTAAACAATCTGGTTAAGAACTCCACTGCCATTTCTCCTAAGCACCTCCATGCTTCCACTGGTATGTCATCTGGACCAACAGCCTTTCCATTCTTTATCCTCTTCATAGCTGTCCTTACTTCCTCCTTGCTAATCTGTTTCACTTCCTGATTCACTATCCCCACATCATCCAACCTTCTCTCTCTCTCATTCTCTTCATTCATCAGCCCCTCAAAGTACTCTTTCCATCTGCTCAACAAACTCTCCTCGCTTGTGAGTACATTTCCCTCACTATCCTTTATCACCCTTACCTGCTACACATCTTTCCCAGCTGTTTAAAGTGATTAATTTTAAATGTTAGGGTGGATTCTATGGTTTGGGGTGGATGTCACCACACTGATGTCTGATGGAGAACGATGGTTTATTTATTATGGCATTTTTAGCAGAGGTGAGTAGAAGCATTACTTTCACACTGGGGCTAACAATCATTTAGTAATTTTGTGTTACAACAGTGGAATGGAGTTATGAGAAATAAGACTGAATAGATTTTTGAGTAGCTAGCAGGAAGGCGGTTGATAAGTGGGGATGAAACAATGGTTGACGTGTATTTATTTATTATTACTACTGGTGGGAATGCTAGGAATGAGAGGAGGAGGATGAATAAAGTGATATAGGAGGGAAACAGCATGATTAGTTTTGTAAAAATCTTGCAGTATGGTGAGGTAATGAGCAGTGATAGTGTGGAGAGGGAGCAGAGTTAGATTTGTGAAGGAATTTAGAACATAAGTGGGGAGAGATGTTATAACAAGAACAGTTTGTGATTGGATAGTGCAGTTAGGTACAGAATAGGAGGATGAGTAGAGGAGGGGGAGTAAGTTAAGCATAAGTGTAGGATGTAGTGTAGGTAGGAGGAAACTGGGGGGGGGGGGCGGCCCAGGGAGCGGAGTGAGACCAGAGTGCAGCAGGTTGGTCCATGGTGGGGTAAGTACCAAGAGAACAATCTGTACAACTGCAGCAAGACAGGAGGTAAGACAAATCCTGATAATTTTAAAGACAGTAGCACAAGCTGCTAGATTGCTGTTAATATACACCTCAGTTAATTGTAACAGGCAGTATTGCAGTGACTTTGGCTTGAAATGATGCTATAGTAGCTGAAGAAACAACTGAGATGAGGAGATTGGCTCAATCAGGTGCTTCAATAGAATGCAGTTACTCCTCCCCAACAGATGGTTTACTACCAAAACCAATCAGCGAGATAGAATGTTTATGGATATAAAGACAAGGTCTTTAAAACCTAAATACTTGATGCGAGTCACAGCATTTAATTTTATTATTATGGGTTTTTTGACTTTCCAAGAAATTGTTACACTGTTAAAGTAAAATACACTAAAGTGTTAATTTAGCTTCATCTTCAGCAGTAAAATGTCCAAAAATATGACTCTAGTCCTTTGCTATAGAAATATCCTCATAAAAGTCAATCAGATTAGTTAAGGTAGATTTGCCCTTAAGACATCCATGTTGTAATTAATCAATATAGTTTGCTGTACAATCTTTGTTAATAATGTCTTATGTACAGTGTTCAAAACATTTACTTAAGACAGAAGTTAAACTTACAGGCCAATAATTACTTATTTCTAGTCTACCGCTCTTTTGTAAATTGGAGCAATACAAGACAGCTTCCATGCTGAAGGGACATATCCATGCTATAATAATTGGTTAAATATTAACCTTAGTAATAGCTTGATATAGTCCTTAAAATTTATAACTAAATTGATGATAATGAATCTGGACAGAACAGACATGCTGCTCCTAATTTTTCAAAGAGCGTGTGTCAAATTGATCAAAGTGATGATAGGGAATAAGTCTCCTGGGGAAATGGTTAATTGTTCTGATGTGGTGAACTGACCCATGCTATACTGTGAAACACTTATGAAATAACGATTAAATTATTCAGCTATAAGGTATTGATCATATCTTATGTTATTGTTGATCCTAATTGCACAAACATTATTTCGTGTCTTGACATTATCAATATACTTGCAAAATGTTTTCATAGGACCATTATCCTCTGATCCCATATGAGCAATTTTAATGTATTACTAATTTTATTTTAGACCAATAAACACAATAAGCCCAAAGGCTTGGAGAAAAAACAACCAGTTCAAAAGTAGCTCACTAAAGACTTTATTCTAAAAATAAAAATACCATCAAGCGCTTTCGCCTGGGTGAATACCAGGCTTTTTCAAGATAACCAAATTGAGAAATTACAAGTTTAAATACTTCACTGAATAAAATCATGTGACAAATACACTAATAAATTAATTAATTAAATATGCAAATTAATTATTAGAGCACCAATTACAGCCTAAATAAAAACAAATCTTGAATAAACAATGAAACAAATTATAGGTGATATTCCAAATAAAATGCATTTGAAAAGTGTTTAAAGGACATGAAAATAATCCATATTAAAAATGTCCCATATTAAAAAATGTCATTAACGAAATTTAAAGGTTAATACAAAACTTTTTAAAAGCTTTCTGTAACTTCCAACGACATTTTGTGAACATTTTATAAAAGTACAACCGCCTCTATGCAGTTTAAACTCTAAAACATAAAATCATAGTTTAGCCCTTCTTAATTTCAAAACACTGGTAATACTAATACCATCATTCAAACCAGGGGACTTGGTTGCATTCAGTTTAAGCTGCCACAACAATTCTTTCTACTCAAACCCAGTCACCTCCTCTATTATCCTGTAAAACCTGCTCCAAAACCATAAACTTAAGTTGCATGTTAGGGCATGAACCAAGATGTTTAACAAAGACATTAGTGTCTTTCTTTTTAGAAATGTCATAGAGATGCTCATATATCCTTCTTCTAAGGGTTCTTTCAGTTTTGCCTATGTAAAAATTGGAGCATTGGGTGCACAAACCTAAATAAACAACACCCTTCGTCCCACAATTGTAATAATGTTCAGCCCTAAATGTAAACCTTCTAGAGGGGATGAATAGTGAGCTGTCATTAATTTTAATTAAATTAAACTAAATTAAATTAAACTAATTTTATTTTACTTAGATGTAAGCATTAGGCCTACATTTGTAAATCCTAAAAGCTTTTTTCTTTCTCTTGCATAAGGTAATCAATTCTTTATTCCATCATGGATAATATGCTGTGGGATTTTATCTACAGCATTTAAGGACCCAAGTGTTGATGTCAATATGTTTTCCAAGGTCTTATACCCCAAATACTCATCTCTATTACAGAACATTGTTGATCAATTAATGTTATTCACTGTATCTAACAAGGCATTATAGTTGATCTTGAAAGAATCATATTTTCTTTAAAGAGGTCTAAGTTGTTGTTCAGTATAAAAGTCAAAGTTGATAGAATTATGGTCAGATGTACCAAAAGGATAACTAAAACCAATATTTTTTATTAAATGTGGTACATATGTTGCAAATTCCACGATGAATGGGACAATATGGTAAACAGATCTTGTTGCTTTGCTATAGATGGTCTGCAATTGTCCCCTCTAGGCTTTTGGATACTGGCAAAGGTCCTTGCCTCTCCCATAGTGCCTTTTTAGTTATTGTCAAAGCAACAAATTTTCCAATGTAACAAAATCTAATCAAGACAAGCTCAGGGCCGTGATGGTTAATGCTACAAGTTTAAACACATAACTGCACTCCCTGGAAGCACTCCTCACCTTGGAGAATGCTGATGTCTGTGCAGTTACAGAGACATCGTGCAAGACTACAGTACCTTCCACATGTTCAGACTTTAAAATGAGCATGAAGGAACCAAAGGTGGATATGTATCCATCTTCATTAAAAACAAATACCCTTTGAGACGGTCAAACAGCATGACTCTCTTGAACTACTCTATTTCCAATTAACTATTGGGAAAGTACCATACCACATCATTGCTAGCTATAGATCCACCACCATGAACCTGGATAAGCACACCGCCTACCTTGATTTACTGGAATCCCTCACCATACAGCCCAGCACCTTAGTCATGGGAGATTTCAACTATCCTTCCATAGTCTGGGGCATGCTCACCCAGAGGTTCCTGGACTTTGTTAACACAAATGCTCTGGAAGAGATAGTCTGCTCCCCCACTAGAAGCTCTAATGTTCTGGACATAGTAATCACCAACATGGGGGGGGGGGTGTCACTGTACTTCCCCATGTGTGATGTCCTCCCTGGTTAGGTCAGAACACAAATCAGTCTTGTCTGAAGTAACTACTGGAACTGACACCCTCAAAGGAACAAAAATTATAAAACAACATCACCAAAGCTAACTGCAGCGTACTAAGCAATGGTATATAAAGCTTCATACCACCTACAATTACAGACATCAATGATCACTATGCAGAAGTGTATGCAAATACCTTGTACAGACACTTAAGTGACTGCATAAACTCTGCTGTACCTGACAGTATCAAAACCAGGTTTTCCTGAAAAACAAGCCATCGTGGTAGACTTCAAGTATAAACATATTATACAACAAGAGGAAGAAACTGTTGTCCAAAAGCAAGGGGGATATCACTCTGCAGAGGAACAGTTCTCTCCTAAGCCTAAACAGGAAAATCAGAAATCTTGTAAAGTCTTCTAAAGCAAATTGTGAAATTAAAATTGCATCCCTAGCCAAGGATAATCATAAGGGGTTTCAGAAACCATTCTCCAGTCATTTGGGATATGCCTTTCTCTCCATACTGCTCTAAGTACACAAGAGCCATTTCTCCCCTAACTCACCCTCCACCTCGATCATATCTGCAGTGACATTATCTGTGCCTGCTGCTTTCCCTGACTTCATATTCCCTAATTTTGCTCTTACTTCTTCTAGGCTGTGCTATTCATCCTCTTTGATCATAGGATGCATATGGGGCAGTACAGCTTCTGTGTAGTTTTCTTTATCCAGAAGACCCTGGATGTATTCCTCCCATCTGCCTTTGAGATCCTATGGATTGGTGGGCCATGTTCATGTTGTCATCCCTTATGGATGAAGACTGACAACTATCTTTTTTTGTATTTCTGTCTCTGCCTTACAACCTGAAAGTTTCTCTGTGCTATCTGAAAAGTCAACTTTCCAGAAGCTGGTAGAGTGCCTCTGCTGCCTTGCATTTTTGCCTTTGTGATTGCTCTCTTAGCCAACCAGAATTCCTTCTTACAATGATACAAATGATTTTCCATTTTTAGACATAATATTTCTCGTACTTCAAGTATTAAAGAACACTGTTATCAGAAAAGGGAGATTTTATTTTGCAACAGTTTTTAATGTTCTTAGTGATAAGATTATTAAACTTCTTAAATACGTTTGGCCTACGTTATTGAGAAGCAGTAAGCTGGCCAAATTATTTTGTGTTAGGCCACAAGTCTCCTTTAATAAGGGCCATAGTATAGCAGATTTGATGGGTCACAGTAAATCTGTAATGCCTAATTTGAATATCTGCAAACAAGTCTCCCTTAGAAAAGGTACTTTTCAATGCGGTAGATGTTCACTATGTACTCAGGTGGTTAATAATTTTAAAAAAATTGGGATGGGTTTTAGTCCTAATCAAGACTTCTCATGCAATACAGCAGGAATTACTTCTATTTTAAGTTGCCCGTGTGATTTGTTTTATATGGGAGAAAGACAGAGGGCACTTAAGGTGCCAAGAGCATATTAGAGATATTATAAATATGCACAGTGAAAGTACTTTAGCTATGCACTTTAAAGCTTGCCATCAGAGTAATCCAATACATTTAAAGGATTGTGTTTTAGAACAGATTATTTTGAATGTAGGGGAAATGGTTTCTCTTAAAGATAAATTATTAAATAAAGAGGCAGTGTATATTTTAAAAGACAACATGCTGGCACCGGGAGGGTTAAATAATGAATGTAGTTGGAAGTATTTAATCAATTAATTGATGTATTGTATGTGCTAAATGTTTTACTGGTTCCATTATATATTCTGTAATTTTGCGAGAAGTTTTTACTACTTGAAGGCTTTTTTGCTGAGGCGCTAAAGGTGAATAAAGGTTTTATTTTTCTATCTGTGGCTGTTGTTTTGGATTTGCAGAATTCCTTCTTAGCCTGATCTATATTTTCTATCTTCCACTTTTTTCTGCACTCCTCCTTTCATGTAATACCTTTCTGGGCTTCATCTTTCCATCACCAACTTTACTTATGTACCTTCTTTTCATATCTGGCTCAGACTCTTCTACAGCCTTCCCACATGTTGTTTTGAGACTGATGCTAGTTTGCCATTCTTCTTTGAATCTACCTATTTCCTCTTCTACTTGAAAACTTCTGCCTGTATATTTCCTTGAGCTCCTACACGTTTGTTCCAGTCAACATCCATGTTTTTATCCTAGTCCCTGTTGACCTCAAAGCCTACTCTGGGCACTGTTTGCAGTTGACTGTGACCCCACCAGTGTTTCACACTGTGGTCTGTTTCAAGGGCTGAGTTTGCAATCTTTGATACTATCCCAGTGCCCTTCCCTTACTAGGAGGAAGTCTACTTGAATTACATGTTGGCCACTCTTGTACGTGATCTTGTGACTATCTCTGTTGCTGAACCAAGTGTTAGTCAACATCAAGCCATTTGCCACACAAACAGCCTCTCCTTTATTATTCCTGTTACTCCACCCATGTGTATCCAAACAGCCCTCATATAATTTCTGACTGTCCAGATATAAGCATTCTGGTCAGCTGTTATCAATACCATCTCATGGTGTTCTGTCCTGTAACTGCTGCCTGAATGCACTCTTTTTCCTCATCATCACAACCTTTCTCTTGTGCATAGACTGAGATTATGAATACTATCCTACCTTTAAAGTGAAGTCTGATTGCCTTGAGTCTCAATAATTTTGATGACATCCCTCACAGTCTTCAGAAAACTCTCCTTCACCACAATTAACATTCCATTTCTAGTCTGTCTTCCCCCTTAGTCATAGACTCTGGGTCCCAAGCAAAATTGTTTTTTCTCACTATCCTTGCATTTTTTCTTGGATATATAGAGTGTCCAGTCTTTTCCTTACCATATCATCATCCACTTCCAAACTGTGTCCTGTCAATGAATTATAGAATTATTTAAATTTATATTTTGGCCTGATAAAAGGGTGGAAATAGGCATATAGGACTGTATAGAAAAGGGGGGAGTAAGCAGAGGGAAGCACATATGGGAAACATATGATGAAAGATCAGGATGGGGGGGGTGGCAATATTTTCTGGTCTGCAAGTGCACATTTTATATATATATAAGAGACATCTCTCTCCAACTGCAAGATTAACAATCTCTAAGAAAACGTGCAGTATTTCTGTAAGTAACTGTAGAATTATTGTGCCAATGCAGAATTAATTTATTTTACATTTGTTGACCGGGTTTGTCCGACTGAGCTAAGTAGCCCTTTTTCAACAGAGGCTGTTCAATAATATGCAGGGTCAGTACAGACTGACAATCTGAAGGGAGACTTAGCAATTGGGCAAAAGATGTACAGTTGAGTAGTTGGGGAGGGAACAAACTAGAGTTGTTAGAATGGATGGAGGGATAGGCTTTTGAGACAAGGCAAGTAAACACATATAGAAGGGAAACCAAGCTGATATGGGTGTTGATGATATGATGGAGGGGAGAGAGAGAGCATTATGGAGAAGGAGACATCAGGCAAACAGAATATAGAAAATATTTGGACAAGAAATAAGGGCAGGCATAGACACAAAAGGTAGCGGGTAACATCCTGACAGCAGAAAGGGGTTTCCCAGCTGATATCCTTACCCTTCTGCCACCAAGGGGAAGCCTAAGTTCCACCCTGGGCTCCCTCACCCCTGGGACCTAGCTCAGATGGACGATGCAGTGTGGTCCCAGGCCTAAGTTTCACCCTGGGCTCCCTCACCCCTTGGACCTAGCTCAGATGGAAGATCCAGTGTGGTCCCAGGCCTAAATTCCACCCTGGACTCCCTCACCCCTGGGACCTAGCTCAGATGGATGATCCAGTGTGGTCCCAGGGATGAGATTCAATAAGCTACTAGAGGAGGGTCTCAAGATGGCCAATGTGGACATCTCTCCAGTCAAACAACTACCCCACCAAGCCTCAGAAAGTTGTCACCGTCACCCCCACACCCGCTGGCACTAGTGAGAAAAACATCCATGACCTCTGATAAAAGCCTCGAACTAAGGAGGTAAACCTTGCAGGCTTGTCCAAAGACAGAGTAGATTTTGTCTCCACTTGGGGGGGCACTTTTCCTTGCTGCAGCAATGGGAACTGGTCTAGATGCTGATGATGCTGATAATGCATATACTTAAAAAGATGGCAGGAGAGAAAAAAGAACACATACAATGAAACATGCTCTTCATATATATTTTTTCTCTTATAGCATGATGGAGTCTATAAAAACACGAAAGGCAAAAAGACAAACTTGGAATCAAAACACCAAAGCGAGCAGGAAATACGTGACAAAAGACAGTTTAATGTTGTAAGCATTAAACTGTCTTTTGTCACGTATTTCCTGCTCGCTTTGGTGTTTTGATTCCATGATGGAGTCTATACTTGAAACTACAGTAAACACCTTCCACAGCTTACCAACGAGGGCTAATACACAACCAATGTTGTTTGTGAACTGAACCCACATAAATCAACACTTGCAATCAGAAAGGCAATAGCTTAATGTGGGAGTTACTTTTACAATCCCACAGAAATCTGCAGTCAGAAAGACAATAAAAGCATCAAACACATGTAATGCTACTTTTGAACCATGGAACTACAGGCAATACAGGACTGCTATAATCTTTCAACATACTATCTGCTTGCAAAATGGATAACTTGTCAGAGCTGACTCAATATTTGAACCTGTACTTGAACAAGCAGCTGTACCTTGGTGCCTGTAATACACTCGTTGCTCCTTCTGTGCTACTGTTGCTATGCACTAGCATAGCAAGGGGGGGTGAAGAGGGCAGCTGCTCCATATGCAAGGTGTTGGGGGTGTGACTGAGAGATTCTGGTTGATCAGGAGTGAACTGCCTGCAGGAAAAAGGCAGCGTATTTGTGATCAAGTGCTTCAGCACAGTGTGTCGCATAAGATTTTATTTTTGGGCCGACTGTGGTGAACTGGACAATGGACCTTGCTCCTGAAGGATTGGCAAATGGGGAATGGGCAATGGACTTGTTTTGTTCCTCAGCTTAGATTTGAGGGGCTGAAGATTGGGGAACTGCACTGTGCACTGATGAACAAGTTTCAGTTCTGCTGCTGTGCATTCCCTGTTATTGCTAGAGTAACATGACTGTATAACATCTGTGGATATCATATATTAACACCGCTGTATGTGATATAAGTTTTACTTACAGTACTTCTTTGGTGCTGTAGCTATAATTCCAAAAAACTGCCTCGCAACCAGGACTGCAAGACACTCACAATATCATCATAAACACCAATGATAAAATATCACACAGATATCTGGAACTCAGGAAAAATAAATGGTGCTGTGACGCCCCTGCACTGGTCCAGTAATCAAGGAGCCTCAATCCTCACCACTGGCAACAGTGATGACATACACATTGGGAGGATGACAAGTACACACACAGTACAGTGCAGTTTCCCTTAACAGCACACAGAGAACACAGTCAGTCTGGGGCTGGTTTCTCCCTCTTTCCTCAGGTCCCCAATAAGACTCCCTACTGGCACAGCTATAGGGTTAAGATCTCAGCTGAGTGGCCAAGCTAAAACCTCCAGCACCCTCTCTGTCCAACCAGTGCTTCATGTCCCTGCCCAAGTAGCTGACACACACACTTTGAGATTTGATTGATATACAAACACACACACACACACACACACACACACACACACACACACACACACCTGTGAAAGGCTAGCACAGGTTTGCTAGCTATGCCCCCTTCTGCCCAGACTATAAGGCAGAACCAGCTGCCTTCACCCACCCTTACTTATCAGCTACTATAAGGCCCTTACAAAGGGTGTCCAATCCTACTGTGTGATGTTACTATTATCCAAATGGTAAGTATGATCAAGACTTTCAAGGGCATTTAGGAGTGGCCTCTACAGTGTCACCAAATACATATGCAAGTGCTCTAAGAACTTAAATATCTCTAAACAAACCCGCTGCAATTAAACGGTTTAAATATATTTAATAATAAATAATAAAAGAACAAGACAATACTCAAGAAACACAAAAACTACACAGTTCAGAATCACAGGAAATATTTTAAAACAACATTGCAGGACAGTCTCAAATAAATACAGAAAACATCTAAACTAATATTTACTATATTCCTATCTGTATCTAAAAGATACTATGCCCTAAATAACTTACTTACAGAGCAAGGCAAATGTAGTGCTGATGATGAGTGGATGTTTCTAGGTCCAAGACAAGATACAAAATGCAAAGACTTTCTCTGAGAGAGTTCTTAAATTAATAATCAGCATTACTGCTGGGTTAGCTCAGATGACATCACTTTTTCTCACCTGAATTCAGTTCCCAGGCTAAACAGATACTAACATCTCTGTGTTAAAAATACTTATCTCTCAGATGTGCAGCTGCTAGGAAGTCACAGAGCAATAAAAACACTTTACATTTTAAACCTAGTAATTATTTCTGTTTCAAGACAATAAAAAGAAATTTCAAACTCTAGACATCCTGTCTCCTTACTGCATGTACTAACTTTTATAACACATCATAAAACACTTTCAATTTCAACTTATTTTCTTGAAGTTTTGTAAGTTAACTCTGCATGTTCCAGCTTCTACTATTAAAACATACATTTGCACAGGTATATAGTTTAATGTTCTTTTCCAATAGGGTACACTGTGGTTACATTCTTGAAGCTCAGTACATAACATACAGTTCTCTTACATTTGTAAGACAAGCATATAAATTATATTAATATTCACAAATGACATATGATTATTTACAAAATTCCAGCTAGCTGGGCTGTCAGCATCACAGGTACTACAACTAAAATCAAACAACTGTTTAATTAAAAATTCTAAGCGCTTTTGTCCCAATAAATTGTAACAGGACTTAATCAGAGATTCAAAAAACTGGATAAGACATCATTTCCTTTTCTTAACTTACAACAGGAAGTTATAAACTTCATTGAACTTTTCAAACATTTAACATGACAGTGCCATATCATTTATTGTATTTGTGTATTTACTGCATTTTTCATTTTAATATTTAACTGAGAAGTCATTGTGATACAAATAATATCGGGGTGGGTTTGTATTTTCTTACACATTAAAGTATATTTTATATTCGACTTGAATTGCATTCATACTCAGCAGCAGATAAGACGTTCATATCATAATTACAGCAAGCTGGCCTTAAAATAGGACATGTTGCAAAACATTTTAATGTGCGTTTAATTATATCTGTATAGAACAGATATAATGATTTTAGCCATGACAGTGGGACTTTGATAGTAATATGTTCACTTTCTACTTCTAATGGTTTTGTAATCCTTTTATTTTGGATGGAGGTTAGCATGCTTTCAATGGAACCTGTACATTTGACATGGTGGGACATGTGGGCTCAGGTTCAGAATGTGTGGGAGATATAAAGTCAGAGGCATGTACAGGCCATTAGCAGTACAGTGAGGGTAGTGGCAGTCAATAACGCCATGCTGACACAAGTGATTTCCATACCCACATCATTATGCCTGCCAATAATCAACAAGAAATCACTAGTCTGCCCACGGAAGGAAGGAAAATGAGAAAATGCAAGTTCTCGCATGGCAAATACAAGGTGCTACTGCTGGCCCTCCATTTCCATGGCAATAGCTCTTCAAACAGGCTGCTGCTGCTACTGCTGTGTCCACCTAAACTGCACATGGAAAGATCTCATGATGGACATCAGCTGCTGACAGAGACCAGGACTACACTTATGAGCAGGTCTGTTGTAGGGCTAACTACAGACATCAACTATTTGGCTGAAAAAGAGCGGTCTGCCTTACAGAAGGAGTTAGGGGAAGAGGGGCTGCTGATCAAGCAACCTTTGACAGAGGTCCTGGCCACAGTAATAGAACGTATGATATCTAGATAGTCCCAAAGTATAGTCATGGACCTCAGATCAGACCTGCAATGAGTTTCTACGGTATCAAATGTGGATACTGTCATACCTCTATTTACGTAAATAGTATTTCCATTTTTCAAGCACTCAGTAGCCATCTTACTGATAATACATGTTCTTGGATACATTAGGAACATCAAGTATACAGCCTGCAAGGACACCTGCACCAGATACGGTATTTACCCACACTGTTGGGCAACACTGCTATATTTCATTTGCATTGAGACTATGCGCAAGGTTGTGGATTTCTGACTAGCTGTGTTCACAGGTGAATCACTATTGGGTAGCACCACTGTGTAATTGCCTCCTCCTGATATCAGAGATTCAACTATCTCTGATGATGATGATGATGATTATGATAATGACAACAATAATGATGGTGATGAGCTGCCACAGTCAGGGAATCTTGTGGGTGTGTGAGACATAGGGATGTGACCACTGGATCCCATTTTCAGACCACTGACATAGCCTCTATGCATGCAGTGATCCAAGAGACACACACCATGCAGGATGGACAGGTAATAATGGCCAGAGTGTGATACCCCCTACAGAGTACTCATGTATATCTGCCACAAACCTCATGGGGTGAGGGGATAATCACATGGAGGTGAGTATTAGTGCTTGTTGGAGGTATGCATATCACCCACTTCCTGAAGTAGGTGCGTTAATGTCCATGACCTAAGGTATGTGCCTGGCTATCATGGAGGCATAGACTAATACCATCACAGACATTTCAGAGTTAGCAAGGCTAATGCAGGATGTATAGGATGACCTCTAGGAACTCATGTATTATATGAGTGTTATTTTGATTGATTGAAACCAGACTATCATGTGCCACGTCCAATCCTGCTTGCATGCGATAAATCTGGCTCTATTCGAGAAAACGTTCCTTTGTTAGGCCCATGCATGCAGGCCATCATGGCTATAGAGGGGCAAGATTATGGTCAAACAGCTCTGGCACTTCCACATCTACAACTGTTGTGGAGGTGAGAAAGGGCTAGGAAAGGATGTCCCTGGGATTGCGGCAGTCACAGCAGAAACATGTTTTGTAATGGGCATCTTTCACAGCAGGCAGCATGCCAGCATGTAACCAAGGCTGCGGTACAATCCATGCAATGTAAGACACAGGCAGCTCTTATGGGCCATTGAGTGCATGATAGCTCTAGCCCTTTACAGTGCATGTCCTGCCCAGTAGATCAAGCTATAGTGCTGCAACTACTGATTAGAATGTCGCCCAACAGACACACACAGACACACACACACACACACACACACACACACACACACACACACACACACACCACCACCACCACCACCACCCTCAGTGTTTTGAGCACTAGGAAATCCAGTGATGCTGTTCTTTCACAGAACTATTTGTGGTAATGCCCCCCTCACGAAACACACACACAAACACCCGCAGTACACAACTGCAGTCTAACTTTTCATCCTCCTCAGCACTTACACATTTTCCTGTGAAAGACACGACCCTGTTGTGCCCCCCATCTGTGCAAATGATGATAGCTGTACCCTGCCCTTTGTACATTTTTTTTTTGGGTTGTCTATGTCTGAAGCACAGTCTGGTGTTGGGTTTGCTGGCAACACTTTTACTGTGGTGTATATGTTGTGCTTTGAGCCAAAGCTATGTGCAAGATGTTGCCACTTTGTCAGTGGCATGGTGTTAGATATATATATATATATATATATATATATACAAGGTGATCTCTGCCTAACATATAAAGCTATGTCAAACCCAGAGCTGTTGGACATTCTACATCTAAAGAAATCCCAATCCCTCTGAGCTACACGCTCTAGGGACCTAAACCTTGTCACCACAATAAACAGGGCATGCTGGAGGGATAGAGTCCTGTCCCAGAGACTTCCCATACTCTAGAACAGGCTACCCATCTATGTCAAGCAAAGTTCTTCATTAGCACTCTTCAAGAAAAATCTTGATGAGTGGATGGGAAATAGTTAATACACCCCGGGAATCACTTCTGTGTCTCTGCTCGACAGTGGCACAGGAAAATAACTTTCTTGGGTGGCGTAGGCCAGAGAACCTTGTTGGCTAGGCTTACATAGGCCCTTGGGCCGATAGCCTAGTACCTACCTATGAACCTATGAACCTATATATAGCAACAACTACTATGTGTGTGTGTATATTTCATGTATGTGTATACATTCAGCCACAAGATGGCAGTGTTTTCTGGTGAACAGGCGTCGGGCTGGCAACTCGGCACCATAAAAGTCTACTGCCAATCATTAGCGGACCGGAGTTCCGCTGTGGCGACCCCTTACCGGGAAAAGCCGAAAAGACAAACAAACAAACAAACATAAGGTAATATGCTTAATGTAATTTCCTGTTCCTTGTGCCGTGTGTTTCATGGGGTCTACTTCAGAAGACTGAAAAACCAAAAGACTGAAAATTCAAAATACTGAATGATGGAATTTGTCCCTTCTCCACTGTTGTGCAATCTTGGAGTTGGTATATATAGTTAGCAGGGGGTGGGGGCGCAGCCCCCCCACATGAGGGGTGCAGGGGGGCTTGCCTCCTGCATTAAAAATGTGTTCAGTATTTTGAATTTTCAGTCTTTTGGGATTCAGTCTTTTGGTTTGTCAGTCTTCTGAAATAGAACCGTTTCATGACATTAAAAAAGAAAGAAAGACATGTACCTCGGTTTAGACTGCCGTCAGGTTGTAAGCATCTATTTGCTGTCCCCAGAAGTTGTTTTTGTAACAGGTTATGGGCCCAGACACCTAGGCATCCTGGCACCCAGATGTAATCATTACTTTGAGAGTAAAGATCTTGAAGAGGTGATGTACCACCTAGGAATTAACATATATGGTGTGAGGAGGATGGCAGTTTGCTGTTGAACCAGAGTACAAAAGCTGATTCACTTCTTCAACTGTTCAATATGGCTGAGGCTAAAGGAGCAAGCTCGCCCATGGACATAGCATCTAATGAGCAGTACAGGCACTTCTGTACACTGCAGCCACTACACATCCAGACACTGAAGCAGCCGTGTTACTTCTCTGAAGCAAGGAAGTAAACTATGTCAAAGAGACTGGAATTAAATAAAAAAAAAATTATGAGGTATCTTGAAGAAAATAAAAGGCTTGAGTTTAAAGTTGTCAGCAATTGATGGCTTCATCCTCACAGGATATGTAGACTCTGATTGAGCAGGTGACCTCAACATATGCAAATTTACAATTGGTTACTTATTCAGATTAGGAAACAGTCCAATATCCTGGTCCTGTAAGAAACAGATCTTAGTGGCATTGTCTACTACAGAGGCAGAATATATCTCTGCTGCCTATAATAGCCAAGAAGCTTTTTGGTTGCAGCATTTACTTGAAGATCTTGGAGAACCAGTGTCCTAGCCTACGGTCTTATATGAAGACAATCAGGGATGCATTAACCTTGTAACCAGTGAGCAGATTAGTGCAAGAAACAGGTTAAAACAGCACTGTCCAAGGCCATGAATACAGCTTCAATGGGACCCAAGAATATCCCCAGTAGTGTTCTACATGAACTACAGAGTGAACTGGTACCTCACCCGTGTGCCCTGTTCAATCACAGCCTCACCGCAGGCTTTGTTCCTAATGAATTGTGCAGTCATCCCTCTCCACAAAGGAGGAGCAACTACAGACCCGGTGAACTATTGCCCCATTAGCCTGACGAGTCTGATATGCGAAGCTATGGAATGCATCGTCATGGACCTAATAAACAAGGATATAGGGAATCTCCAAACTCTGGATCCCACACAGTTTGGTTTTGTGAAGGTTAGATCATGCCTGCTCAACATGGTCAACTTCTTTGAGTCAGTCACCAGAGCTGTGGATGAAGGCAAGGTGGTTCATACAGCCTACCTTGATCTGGCTAAAGCCTTTGATACCATTCCCCACTCAGGAATCAGAAAAACTCACTAAACTAGGCATCAACCCCTATATCACTAGGTGGGTTGCAAACTGCCTCACAGATAGAACCCACAGTGTGAGAGCAGCGGACTCCAAGTCGGACTGCTGACCAGTCACGAGTGGAGTCTCACAGGGTTCGGTCCTGGGTTCTCTCCTGTTTGAGATCTACTTCTCTGAAGTCCAGGCCAACACAAAGGGACTCTGGCTGACAATGTTCACAGACAATTGCAAGTTGGGAGCTATTATTAACCCCCCAGGTGATGTTGACATCCTACAGAAAGGCCTCACCGAGACCATCTACTGGTGTCAGAACCATGGCCTTAACCTCACTGCCAAAAAATGTGTCATCATCCCCTTTGGGAAAATCCCAGTTCCCATGAATTACCACATCAATGGTAGCCCACTGAACACAGAAGGCATTATAAGAGATCTGGGAACGCAGGTTGACAGCAATCTCTCTTTTAACCACCACATTACCACTGTGGTCAGAAAGTCCTTCTATGTGGCACATCTCATTACTAAGGGTTTTGCATCCAGGAAGAAAGAGGTCATTGTCTCCCTCTACTCTTCCCTCATTAAGCCATTCATCGAGTACAATATCCCATTTGGCATGCACCTCACTAGACACCTGCAACAACTGGACAGGCCGCAAAAGTACCTCACAAAGAGGATGCTAGGCCTTAAACACTTGTCCTATATGGACAGACTGAAAAAAACTCCTACTATTCTCTGTCTCATATTGCCTACTTAGAGGCAATCTCTGCTTGACTTACAAAGCCATTTCTGACCCAGCTCTGTTAGAAATGCTACATCTAAAGAAATCCCAATTCCTCCACACCACATGCTGCAGAGACCTCAACCTCATTACCACAATCAACAGAACAAGCTGGAGGGACAGGTTTATAACCCATAGACTGCCCATGCTATGGAATAGACTTCCCATACATGTAAAACAGAGCACCTCACTAGCCCTCTTCAAGAGAAATCTTAATGAGTGGATGGGAAATAGAAAATTCACCCCGGGGATCACTCCAGTTGCTCTACTCGGCAGAGGCACTGGGAAATAAGGTCGGGTGGCACGATGCCAGGGTAATCATATGGGCTAGGCTTGTAAAGGCTCCAGGGCCATTAGCCTAGTACACACCTATAAACCTATGAACCTATGAAACAAGCATATTGATGTCAGATACCATTACATTCATGACTTAGTTGAACAAACAGTGATTGTGCTTTCATATTGTGAAACTGATAAAATGACTGCTATGACAAAACCATTCACAATAAACAAGTCTGTAAATTTTAGATCATGAACTGGGTTGACTTAAGTAGTAGTTGTTGAGTGGGGGTGTTAGCCAAATATACAACAACAACTACTGTGTGTGTGTGTGTGTGTGTGTGTGTGTGTGTGTGTGTGTGTGTGTGTGTGTGTGTAATATATTTCAGTTATGTATAATAATATGTTTAGCCACAAGATGGCAGTGTTTTTCTGGTGGACGCATGTTAGTATGCTTGATGTAATTTCCTGTTCCTTGTGCAGTGTGTTGCACAACATTAAAAAAGAAAGAAAGAAGTGTACCTTGGTTTAAACTGCAATCAGGCTTTATGGATCTGTTTGCTGTGCCCAGAAGTTGTTTTTCTAACACATGGCATACTGAGCCTGCCTCTGTTTAGCATATTCATCACCTGCTGCTGTATTTCCCACTGTCTTCGCATCTTTATTTTATTGTTTGTCTTCTCATCTGACTCAGCCTCCATTACCTGCTTTACTGGAGGCTGTTCCTGTAGCAACTGCCCCCCCCCCCCACTGCTGTAACTGCCTCCTAAGTATGATATTGTGCAATACTGTACATTATAATAACATTTTCTCAGACATGGCAGGGTCATCATGACCTGATATATCCAGGCAGGTTAAACATGCCTTTAGCAGCCGGAACAAACATGCCACAATGACCATAGTTTGTGATTGGGCAGAGTTGTGTCCCTAATCTGTTTTGTTATACGAATTTCTGACAAGTGTTCTTAACCAGGGCTCCAGGCCTTATTCAGCATCACCAATAAGATATCCCTGGGGAAAGTCACCCTGTCAAATCATTGGTGCAGGACACACTCTGTGCTATATGTGGGAGTTGTGATAACTGCCTGAGTGGCTTGCCAACACATTGTAGATGATTACAGACCACCTGGCAGTTAATGGATTGATACCCTTTTCAGTTCATATACCTTCTTCCTAGTTCCCCATCCATTCACAACCTCTTTTTCCCATTTTTGCACATGGGGTCAGGGTGTCACTTCAAAAGTGGCAATTGTCTAGAGCCAAGGTTTACACTGCCAGGTCACTAGCCCTGCATAGTTTGTCGTTGTTCTCCATGTGGAACCTTTATTTCAAAATATGTGCAGTCTACGGCCCCAGTACCTTAGTAAAATGGATTATATCATAGAAACCTTACATTGTGTTGTCTCTCTTCTCTGTTCTACATGTAAACCACATATGCTACCCCACAAGCCACAACATGGCATCAAGAAACTGAAAGACTATTCCTCAGGCAGATGCTTGAAATACTCCATACCTTGATATCCATTGCCATAAGTAATCTATGACATCCGTGGGCCTGCACCAGCTCCTGCATAGGAACTCTATCCACACAGCACTGGTCTACAATGTTGGTATTGACATGCGGCACCATGATTTGTAGGGATGGTAATAGCTTGTTGGATATATTCAATAACTAATGCTGCAACCCTTATCATGTTTATACGGTTCTGTAGCATGAATGTGGGGATTTAACTTCATTCTACAACACAAGTTTTAGAGTACCACAACGCGCTCTATTTATTTTGAATCACTCCACCATCTTCAATTACTTCATTTACATATACTGCAGCACTCATTTTAATAATATTACTCATTATCATTTATTTATACAACCATTAGGATATACAATGTGCAACTCTGCTTCTCGCCTTTCCCTGTTCAAGCTAAGTGTTTTGCTGAACTGAAAGCATCCAACGCATGGCCATTAGTCATACAAAACTGCTTACCTGCAATGCATCTAACACATCCAGTGCATGGCCATTAGTCACACACAACTGCCTACCTGCAATGCATCTAACATCCAATGCATGGCCATTAGTCACACACAACTGCCTACCTGCAATGCATCTAACATCCAGTGCATGGCCATTAGTCACACACAACTGCCTACCTGCAATGCATCTAACATCCAGTGCATGGCCATTAGTCACACACAACTGCCTACCTGCAGTGCATCTAACATCCAATGCATGGCCATTAGTCACTCAAAACTGCCTACCTGCAATGCATCTAACACATCCAATCATGGCTATTAGTTGCACAAAACTGTCTACCTGCAGTGCACCTAAGATTCGTGAATCCCATGGAATGTCTTCTGCTTCATTTATATTGAATATATTTGCATTTTTATTATCCATCATCTGCAGACACTTTCTCTGGATCCATCAACTTTCCATGTAATATTTATCAGATTGCTATTTTCTGCCTGAGTATCTGGCTCCCATTCATTATTGTACTAAACATTTCTTGCATCTTCCCTTACCAGGTAGATGGATTGCTGACCCTGCAGATAATTATGCACTGCATAAGGCGGGTGTTGCACTACTGAGTGTGCTATCCTTTGGAAAGATTAAACTGAGGTCCCATCCTGTGGTAGCTCAGGTAGATGTAAAAGATCCCATGGCACATCTCAAAAAGAGTAGGGGAAATTCCCTAATACCCTGGCCAAATTTCCTCTAGTAGTATAAATACTGTCTCTGGTCTTCCCTGAAAAGTGGCCATTAGCCTAGTGGGATTAACATGGTCAACAAAGGATTAATAAATAAATAAAAGGTAAAGGGCTCAATTACTATTTGCTTCCAAATAAGTATAGAGACTAGTAGACTATGAATTGTATGTGTTTGTGCACTTGTGTAAGTGGTTATTGAATGAGAAAGCTACATTTTCTAAATTTTGCTCAATTTTTGCTGATTCAAATTCTTATATTTCAGAAAAAGGAATAACTTTCCAAACTTGCACTTTTAGCAAAGCATTTGCACATTGAATAAAGTTGCTCTTCCAGTGCAGAATGTCCCCTGAGTCTAACACATATTTTTTGTATTGGGTATGCTAAGCCATGAATTAGACACAAGCACATATTATATCACATGAAGTCAACATGACAAATACCTAATGAACAAAACACATTCATAAGTGATTGATTACTGTTTTTACAAGAAATTGGGTTGGAAAGTGGAATTCCTTAAAGAGACTTCATATATAAAATTACACTCAGACAGAAATCTCACACTGGCTAAATATACTGCTTGAACATTATCTCATTTGTTAATGAACATTTATAACTATACTATCAGGCACAATACTATAAATTTGTAACTCTTTAATGTTACTTTCCCCTGAGCATTAATTTGCCATTACTATGAGACCTGAAAATGAAGCTTCTTCATGGATCTGCAAAAATAATTATCTCATGAAGCAGCTGTAAATAATGCCATTTGAGCAGCAATATCACAGCACACTTTCCACGGCCAAGAGAGAAACACTTCAGTTTACACAAACCATTCCTATGAACTGGTGGTGCTGACTGGTGCTATTTCATGTCTGCTCATCAGTGAGAAATGTATAATGTGAAGTTGTCCTATCTCTCCTTCCTTCTTACTGATGGGTTCGGAACCAATCCTCGGTTCCGACTCAGCCATTTACTAAAGCTCAAGGTCTTCAGCAAGCTCGTGACTCACTCCCTATCCCATGATGCTGTAGGGCATTCCCCGGATTTCATTTGCCACTGAAATGATTGAGCATCTGATTCTAGCTCTGGCTAAGTGAAACTATTTTTTTTCTTCAATTTTAGTTTAATTTTTGCTGTTGTTCACATATTTTGTGCAGACCATTACCTGCATCTTCTGATGGCTCAGAGCCTCAAAAGTATTGGAGCCAGCTGAACTTGTCAGACTTTCCACCTTGGCTCCATCTGTATTGGAACCGGTGGTGTTACAAGTCAGGAACCGCTCACCAGTCTTGGAGCTGGTTTCTCCTGTGCTTAGGTCACCAGTTCTCCAGTCTGTGGCATCTCCAGCTCCATCCTCTCATTCTTCCAGGAGTCTATCAAGTTATGATATGGACTGTCTGTTGCCGAAACTATTGAGGACACCAGCGCTGGCTTAAACTTTGTCAGAACCAAGCCAATCAGCTTCAGAGCCAACCAGACCAATCCCTTCGACTTCATTTTCTCCTCCGACCCAAATTGTGGTCTCAGAGCCGGAATGCATGGAGCCGATAGAGAAAGACCCATTGGAGCTGAGACCTACATTGGCATCTTCGGTTCCGATGGCTCTGACTACCTCAGTGCCATCTGATGAGTCTAGGTACCGACAATCTCCAGTTGGATCTGAGGGGGACAGTCAGACCACATTTTTATCGGTTTCCGACCTTGACTCTCGAAGGTCTTGGCTCAGGTGAGCTCGGCTCCTACCTCGGCCTCAGAGC